>NW_017674532.1:13646-82042 GCF_001879085.1 Nicotiana attenuata
TATATATATATATATATATATATATATATATATATATATATATATATATATATATATATATATATATATATATATATAGGACATATCTCTTATACGGGTAATTTGAAGTTCCTATTACTAATTTAATTTGAAATCTTATTATAATGTCCCGTTACTAATATAATTTGATAATGTATTATATTGTTTAAATTTATTTAGAAAAAAAAAGGAGTTTATATCTATCTATATCTTCTATATATTCTTATAAAGGCACGAATATAATATTGATAGACCAAAATAGTCATAAAATATTAAATAGAAAAACTCATAAGGAAAGGACATAATAACCCATTTTTTGGACTACAATACCTTATATGTTAATTTTATAATATTTAAGATTTTAAAATTAGTAAAATTTTGTCTATTACATTCTTATTAAAAATATGTAGGAAGGTTTAATAAACTTAATTTCATAAGGATCCTCCGTATTGGCAACACATTCCACTTCATAATATCTAATACCAAGAAAAGATAAAAGTAATGTTAAATTGATTGCATAAAACGTTGAAATTGAGAAGAAGAAAAATCCCCACATTATATACTTTTTATTATATTTGAACTATTTTCCTAATCAAATGATATTTTTTCTTATCAATGTTCGTGTAATATTGGAAAATATACCAATTATTAAATAACAACTGAGAAAATATTTAAGAAAGAGAAAGAAAAATGATTCGTAAGAGTCAATAGCAATAATGATTCTGCAAATATAAAGATCTAAAAGTGGAATGTTAAATCGATCTTTTTACTTTTTGAAAATAAAATTTATGGTGGATAAAATTATAATTAAGATTAAATATTCAAAAGAAGAGATGAACTAATTAAGAATCTAATTAACATAAAATAAATTATTCCTTATGTTAAGACCAAATAATTAAATCTTTCAATTAATTATTTAACAAGAGAATCCAGTTCAATTATTTTTAAATTCATCATATGAGTAAAATTATTTTTCAAGTTAAATAAAATCTTAGGGTACATAAATTTATTCCATAAAAAGAGCGTTAGAGATTAAAAAACTAGATCACAAAGTAAAAAAGGTTAGTATAGTATTAAGAATCAAATGGTCATACAAGTGTATGGGGAAGCACGATCAAAGCTAAATCTTGAACAAGAACAAGCTTTTTCAAGACTATATTATAAAGAATCGACTCTGGTATAGGGGGATTATGTTGTAGATGCCTCCGGCAAAATCGAAATTATTTTTCTATGTCGTGCATTACTTGCAAATATTATATCAACAGGCATGATATTGTTAGCAATAATAACAAGTGGTGTACCAACAAGGATTTTATTATGAGGTCACTCACTTTAGACTTGATATACCTCTTCTCACAACTGAAATAACGATCACAAATATAACAAAGCAGAGCAATGGTGCTAAATTTAAAGGAAAGCATAATTAATAATATGGGATGAAGCGCTGATGGCTAAGTATCAAATGATCGAAACAATGCCGGAGTTCTAGAGATATATTAAATATCAATGAACCGTTTGGTGAAAACTAATGGTTTGGATGGTGATTTTTGTCAAGTACTACCAGTAGTCCCAAGACGAAAGGAGAGACTGTACTACCTTGCCAAAATTATACTTATGGTATCAAATGAAAAAGATTCAACTGCCAAGAAATATAAATTAGAAACGAATCCAAAATTCAGTGACTTCTTGCTTCGTGGCGGAAACAAAGAAGAGCATCCAATTAAAGATGAATTAGTTCTTCTAGAACACTTAGTTATCAACCCTAATGGTAATAGTAGTATATATAATAAAGGAAATATTTCCATCATTAGATTGAAATGCAATTTGTGCAAATTGCATGATAGAAATTAAAAAGCTATTTTAGCTAGAAAAAAATGAATATGTTGGTCAACTAAATAAAAAGGTTGATTGCGAAGTTTTATGGTAAAAAATAAATTTTTTTCAATTTTTGACTCAGCAGAAAATGATACCAACAATTACTACCAAGAAGAATACTTAAATACTTTAATACCAAATGGCCTTCTACCATACAAATTTGTTGTCAAGTTTATTTTTCCTTATTATGTTAGTGTCACCATATGTATAATAGACCAAGTTTAAATTGATTTTGCATTGCATATAGATTGATTTTGAAGAAAAATATGCACGTCATACTACTGGAAAACTTAGATCCGCCGAATAGCTTATGTAATAGCACACAGATGGTATATAAAAGTTTTGACAATAACGCCATACATGCAAAAATTATGATACTGGTCAATATGCTCTAAGTATATTTTTATCCCCGAATTCAACTTTCGTGTTCCTAAACTAAAGAATATACTTTAAATTTGTGTGTAAATAATTATAATAAATAAAGCACAAAGGCAAACATCCTAAATATTGGACTATATTTACCGCAATATATTTTCTTGCACGAACAACTATATGTTGCACTTTCAAGAGGGATATCAATATCGACAACAAGAGTTCTGGCTATGGTAGAGCAACCAAAGCATTAGAAGGAAACATACACTAAATAACATCGTCTACAAAGAAATGTTCAGTAATTACCATCACATTAAATACTTTTAAACTATAATACATACTTATCTAACTAACATGACTAAATTGATCATTTATGTAAGTTCTGATGATGTCCTTTCATTTTGAATTCAGATATTATGCTAATGTAATAATATTTTTTGACATTTTAATAATTTATGTTTAAACCATCACGTGTCATTATTAACGTGCAACGCACGTTCATAGATACTAGTTATATTAAAAGTGGGAAACCTTAAACTAGAAAGTTGAATTACATAAATACCCTTCTAAATAACTTAAATATCCTACTTTTTTTTTTAAATCCAGCCCCAACGCCTCATACTCCAACAGTTACAACCTTTCCATAACTTTTCATTCTTCTGTAAATATGAAAAGCCACCACATTGAGTCACAATGGTTGGCAAAATTTGTAGACTCACCAAACATATGCGAAGGATTAGTTTTCCGCATAATAACACAATAATGTAAAATTTGCAGATTCTCAATTTCAATCAATAAGGCTATTTATGCAACTGTGCCTGAGAAAGAAAACAAAAGGAGCATTACATATAAGGAGAGCAACACGTTATTCATGATCATTGTCACGACCCCAGTTCACCCTCCATGAACATGTCGTGATGGCACCTAGTTCCTACGACTAGGTAAGCCTAACAGTGCGGAAATAACAATTTAACTTGCGGAATCATTAATTAAACTGAACATATGGAAAAATATCAACTGAAAATAAGGCCACCCGGCCTATACAACTCTAAAGATATGCGGAAGTCTACAACTCAATCCCAAAACCCGGAAACTCACGGGAAACACAGGCTTATAGAATAACCATAAGTACTCTAGTCTCCAGAATGTCTACATCAAAGTATGATAGGAATAAAAGCACTACGACTAGAATAAGGAAGAAGACTCTTCGGTCTGCGAACGCTGCAGATATACCTCGAAGTCTTGGTGTATCTCCTCGCCTCAAGGATAGTGCACCTGAGTAGAGGTACCTGGATGATCTGCACATGAAAAAAACATGCGCAGGAAGGGCATGAGTACACCACAGCGGTACTCAGTAAGTGCCAAGCCTAACCTCGGTTGGATAGTGACGAGGAAGGTCAGGGCTCTACTGAGATAAACATAATATATGATAAAATAAGGAAAACAATATAGATAAAGTCTACAGCGAGAATCTAAACAGGATAAATAAGGAAACAACAATAGGAAGCAGAAACGAAACGATATAAGGAATACTGCTCACAACAGGAAGTAATAGCCGGGGATCTCTTGGTATCCCGAGGATCTCTTAGTATCCTCATCATATGCACTAGGGATCTCCTGGTATCCCGAGGATCTCTTGGTATCCTCATCATTTACACGAGGGATCTCTTGGTATCCTCGAATCTTACATTTACATGTGCCGGGGATCTCATGGTATTCCGCACGTCAATCCAGAACATAACAAGTACAGGGGGG
This sequence comes from Nicotiana attenuata, assembly GCF_001879085.1. Taxonomy (NCBI): domain Eukaryota; kingdom Viridiplantae; phylum Streptophyta; class Magnoliopsida; order Solanales; family Solanaceae; genus Nicotiana; species Nicotiana attenuata. Next base: position 17,667 of record NW_017674532.1, read on the forward strand.
ATCTCCCGGGATGCCGTCCCGTAGTCCTAATTTAAAACACACAATAACAGCCCAAACATCAGGATAAATGCTAAACTCAGAACAAGTAATAGAAATCCTAGTCTAACATATTCCACGTAGCACAAACAAGACAGTTTAAGCACTTAAGCAAGTAGGTCAACTAAACATGCTCAACTAAACTAGCATAGGATAAACTTACAATTCAAATAAGCAGGTAAGCAAGAAGACTCAATTTAAATACTTCAAGTAAAAACGGATTTTCAACAATTAGCTCAAGTACGCGCTCGTCACCTCATGTACGAGGCTTTCAGATATCAAATATCGTGTCCTAAGGGGAAGAGGTCCCCCACACAAGGTTAGACAAGCCACTTACCTCGAACCGGCTCAATATCAACTAGAAACCGCGCTCTTGCCACGAGTATCCGACTCCAAATGGCCCAAATCTATTCAATTCAATTACACATTGTAAATAACATCGCAAACAACTGGTTTTGCTATTTAATTCAAAGTTACAACGTAAAATTAGGTGAAATGACCGAAATGCCCTTCAGGCCAACGCCTCGGAATCGAATAATTTTCACATTTTCAGAATCCTCGTACTCTCACGAGTCTAACCATATAAAAATCTCCCAAATCAGAGTTCAAATGCTCACTCAAAACCCAATAGTTTGTTCTAAGAAGTTTTCCCCCATTTTGATTCCAAATTCGAAATTAGATGATGGATTAAGCTATATATTGATGGAATACAACAAAAAGCGATTAAGGAAACGTTACCCAATGATCTTCTCTTCAATACCCACTCAAAATCGCCCTCTCCCGAGCTCTCAATTGATTTTTTCCAACTTTAGAAACTCAACCCTCGAAATTCCCTTTTCTCAACAGGTGTTTCCGCTTTTGCGGACAAGGGATCGCATCTGCGGTCCCGTTTCTGCGGACCAATATACCGCTTCTGCGGTTTTCATTAAAGGGGACAGGGCCGCATCTGCGATGGCTCGGCCGCTTCTGCGGCTCCGCTTCTGCGATGCCTAAGCCGCTTCTGCGGCTCCGCTTTTGCGAAAATGGCACCGCTTCTGCGGCTTCTGAGGGAAAAGGGGACAAGCCACTTCTGCGGCCACATAGCCGCTTCTGCGGCACCGCATCTGCGGTTCCCAAGCCGCAGATGCGAAAATACCAGAAGAGGGACATTCAGCTGCAGCATTACTTCAAAATTCCTCCGTTAACCACCCGAAATCATCCCGAGGCCCCCGGGACCCCAACCAAAAGTACCAATAGCACCTAATACCTCATTCAAACTTGTACCAATCCTTAGAATACCTCAAACAACGTCGGAAACTCGAATTAATCAATGATTTGAGCCTAAGAACTTCAAATCCCATAAAAATACATTTTCGATCAAAAACCTAACCAAAACACGTCCGAATGACCTGAAATGTTTACACACACATCCCAAATGACACAACGGAACTACTGCAACTTCCGAAATTCCAATCCGACCCCCGGGTCAAAAACTCATTATCGAACCGGAAACTTCAAAAATTCAACCTTCGGCATTTCAAGCCTAAATGAGCTACGGACTTCCAAAATACATTCCGAACACGCTCCCAACCCTGAAATCACCTAACGGAGCTAACGAAACCATCGGATTTTCGTTCCGACGTCGTCTTCACACTGTTCCGACTACGGACCACTTTTCAACACTTAAGCTCTCATTTAGGGACTAAGTGTCCCAAAACTCTCCGAAACTTAACACCGAACGTCCCGGCAAACCAAAATAACCGAAATGAACTTAGGGAAAGTAGTTAATAGGGGATCGGGGCGTAAATTCTTAAGACGACCGGCCGGGTTGTCACAATCATCCACCTCTGTCATTGTTATCTTCTATGGTTGGTAAGTAAACTTGCAAAGAGCATTATGATGCTAACACTCACATAGTAAATTCTATTTGAGTAAATGCAAGTAATATTTTGCTTCAAAATAGGTACCGGAGTTTCACTCATCGTATTTTTATTTGCTAATAAGTTTCTTTTCATGGCAGTAATTAATCTCAAAGAAATTGACATCGGAACGAATTTTTGGCTGTGACAAATTGCCTCCAAAGATGTTAATTGCACGGTCTTGGGTTGAGCAATAAATCAAAGAAAAAGCGACGACAAAATCCGACCGGATTTAATTTTCTACTTCGCTTATTCTTAATTATTTATCTATATTTTACCCTATGTAACTTTTCTATGAAGAGCTCTGTTCTCCAAATCACCAAAGTACCATACTTGTGGAAATTACTTCTCCAGGTAATACAATAAGAAACCTTACAGGAAATCAAGAAGTACTGTATGGGCCAAATAAAAATAAAATATTTTGAAATCAGGATCATAATAATAGGTTTTTATATTCATGAAAAATTAGGAAAAATCAACCATGACATTCATGAGATATAAAAGTTTGATTTCTTCTTCTACAACTCATGAATAGCAAATATTTGATGCTATACAATTTTGAAAGAAGACAAAGTTAATCTCTAAAGTAATGAACCAAGAGAGACATCAATACATGATTAATTTTATTTTCTTTCTCTGGGCGCTGTATTAATATTTTTCCGATGTCGAGATTCTAGCCCCGCTATATGCATTTCTACCAACGATTAAAGGTTGTATTACTATATGATTTTCAGTACATGATGTTAGACATTATACGTATGTTTAAAAGCTATACTTATAATTGTTTCTTACCAAAATGAAGATGAGTTAGATTACACTTTTGATTGCATGCATGAATTCATAAAGACAATAATTTTCAAGTTTGCAGGATGTGAATTAGAGACTTACCTTAATACTTGAAATATATTTTAAGATCTTGAAATAAAATAAATCTAATTTATTTAAGCATTACTCTAGGTTATATATATATATATATATATATATATATATATATATATATATATATATATATATATATATATATATATATATGAAATGAGGTTAAGCTATATTGGATGCAAATAATTTAAAACCACATTGAAGTAGCTTCTAATATTGAAGTAAAAAATGTTGTATTACATGTCTCAGCATTTAAAAGGGTCTTGAGTACAAAACAACCGAAACAGACGTAAAGAACGAACGCCAAGAATATCGTCTATAAATAAATATTAGGTGAGATAGATTTAATACATGATTGTACCTCATAAAATAAATTTAAAAAATTCACATGTATCTAATTAAACTTTTATTGTTCATGTTCGTAGATTCAGGGGTTTACTATAAATTCACTCAAAATTTTGTTGTTCTAATGTTAATGTTATTTTACAGAAACGTGTATTATATGACTCGGTATACACGTGCAACGCACGTGACGATATATATATATATATATATATATATATATATATATATATATATATATTGTCACGACCCAAATCGATGGGCCGCAACGGGTACCCCGAGTCCTACCCGTCGAACACTCTTAAGCATGCGTCTAAGATATAAACATGAATAACATACGTGGGGGAAAAACATGTCCAAAAGACATATATACATATACATGCGGAATACAATGGGGCGAGCCAGCAAGGCTGCTATAGACAACTATATACCCAAAACTGGAAGCCGACAAGGCCACATACTATCCAACTATACATAACTGTCTACAGATCTCTACTAGAATATACAACTGTACAAGGATGGGACTGGGCCCCGTCATACCCATATGTGTACACAAGCATGCCGTACCAAGATCAAAAGCAGCTCCGGAGCAAATGGAGCACGCCAACTCTCGCTAATCAAGGATCCTAAGAAGGGGGACCGTCAGCCTGTCTACCTGCACCTGCGAGCATGAAACGCAGGCCCCGGGAAATAGAGCGTCAGTACGAATATTGTACTTAGTATGGAAGGCATGAAAATCAGTACATAAAAGACATAGATGAAACATGGAATAAGAATTCCGCCCGTAAGTCTAAATAACTTTGTAAAGCCCGAAACATTTATAATGTCATGCACGTGCGTATAAATGTCGTGACATGCATAGGTATAGGCGTACATAACATCATCAAGCCTCTAAGGGCATCCCATCATATCATCTCGGCCACTGTGGGCAACATCATCAACATATACCAGCTGATCAGGTGGTGGTGCGTATATAATGCCTTAACCTTTTTTTTCATATCCCATATACATATAATATACGCGTATATAACGCCATCTGGTCATGGGTCAATGTACATGTATAAATGAATGAAATGCATAAGAAATACGTTAATAAGATTTCTCAGAACGTTATAAGATCAATATACCTTTTGGATAAACTTTATCAACTACATTTTTTTTCTGACCCATGAATAGAAGATATAATTATATGTCACATGGGAAATCAAGAACATAGACACCCCTAGTACCTCTATGAATAGAGTCATTTATGAAAGTTGTGTGTTTGCTCGTTTCGTTTATATCATTTGGATCATGCCAGAAAGAAAGAAGGGATAACCTTAATATACCTGAGTCGATTCTCTTGATAGTCCCTCTAACACACGTTAATTGCGACAAAACACGTGACGGCGAGATCAAATAGAGAACAATTCGTATAATATTCTTGAAAAAGATTACACAGTACTCCCTTAGAATCGCAAACCCCACGTTGCTATAATATTAAGTAGTCTTCGTATGAAATGCTCGAACCAATAACGTTGCTTATTGCAAAATCATCTTTGATGAAACTCTTTCTTAAGAGATGTAACGTTGCTATGCAAAGAAATCTCTTTCCTTAGCAATTGATTTTGAACTAGAAATGTTACCTTTATCCTTTAGGTGGGCCCTACTTAGGATGACTAACCTTTCCTAAAGGCTTCTAATTTGGCCACCTAATTGTGATGAATCTTATTCATTACTTGGGGCTGCCACGTTGGGTTCCTTGGTCTTATCCAAGGTTGTTAATTAATTATCCATTAATTTTAATTAATTTGTTAATTTCTCCATTAACCAATAATCAATATAATTAAGAATTATCTTAAATTACTTAAAATACTACTCACTTTTAACATACCTTATACACCTTGCTATCATGGTCATGTAGTACCTTGTATGACACTAGTCCATAAATATCGGATATTATGGCTCGGACCGTATTTTATCCCAAATCAACAACTTTCAACGAAACTCGTTTTCTTTGATTCGTTTATCCTTTAACCTTCACAGCACTTACTTATCGCTTGTTATAAATAGCATAAATGCTTATAATCTTCAAGATAACTTCATCCCCGAGTCTACGTCGATTAACTGAAGACGAAACTTTAACATACGAAAACGCGAAATGTAACAATATATGAGAGACAGATATCATGTTAATTATTACTTTTACTACGTAATAAATAATAGCCAAGCAAATCACAAAATAGTTTCTACATTCATGATTTATGTATTTATAAAATTCTTCATTGAAGTCATTGTATGCAGTATGCACTGCATGGCAAAGTAAAATCACTCTAAAAAGAACTCATTCATCCTAATCTCGTTCTGGATAATCTTATTGATACATATCTGTCAGATGAATAACTATACATATATACAAATATAATAAAAAGGGACGTTTTATGTACCTATGCGATAAACAAGAATTTTCTTTTCACACATCAGCCTTGACATGTTGTCTAACTTAAAGTTGCATGTCTCTCTTTGAGGTTTTTTTCATTTTTAGCAAGCACGAAAAAATCTTTGGTGAATTTTTGTTTAAGGGTGATAGTGTGAAAGCACCAGATCTGTTAGGGTTTTTGGAAGCATATTTGGGTTTCTGCGGGCTTTTTATTTTTTCCTATTCATATAGACTAACTTTGAACGTACTTTCTTTGATTTTTTCAGAATATAAAAGGTGATTTGGTGCAGTTAATACAAGGAGATACATAGTTTGTTTATATAAGGAAGGATTCAATAATAAATTTTAGTTGATTTAAAAGTCCTATAAATTAGAATAACTTAAATGACTAATTTTTTCAATATAAACTCTATTTTTAAAGGGATAAAAAATGCGAACGACATTTAGCGAAGGTCCTTCCTACTTTTAATATAAATATAAATAGGTGCAGTAATAGTATGAGATGTTGTGCGTGATTTAGCAGGTTAATTTGTAGCTGCAACTTCTTTCGTTTTTTGAGGTTATGTCAACGCTAACATTGCTGAAATTATGAGTTTATGTTTTTGCACTCGCCTGGTTGGTTCAACATTTTGATGGCTCAGGTTTAGTTGAATGTGATGCCTAGGAAATGGAGATTTTAAAGAGTTTGAAGTGCTTTTAGAGGATTGTCGTTTATTATTAAAAAGAAATCTTAATATTTTTCTGGTTTTTGTTAAGAGGCAAACAAATCTAATTGCTTATTGCTTAATAAAATAGCTAAAGAATTATGCTAACCCTTCAATCTTCATATTGGGGGTATGCTACTAAACGCTAGTTTTATTGTAAGTTTGTTGATGCTTCGCCGTCTAATAAATTTTTTTGTTTGAGTTAAACATGTAACTTAGGGTGCATTTGCTATTTTCTCAATCCATTGTTTATTCATTAAAAACCTTTAAAGTCGTCGCATTCCATCCGTTTACGTCTGACTTTGCCCCTGGACCCACCTGATGATTACAAAGGTCGAGTAATCTCTTATCTCTCCAGCTAGAAAATAATAAAATATTTAAAAGGAACTATAAAAAATAAATAATAATAATAATAATAATTTGTTAGTCAAATTCTCACGGCGAGTAGTGACAACAAAAGGGCGACAGTGACAAGGAATTTTATAACTCTTTAGCGGCCGTTGATTTTTCTGAAGATTCGGCTTAAAGCTATATTCTAATACTTTCTATCATCATAATAATTATCACATCTATATATATAAGTTATATATCAAAGAAAAAACATAGTACGCAGTTTTTCTGCATTCTCTGAGATGCCTCTGTGAAAAATTTTCAAACTCATTTATTGGGCTTGGATTTTCACACTATAAACTGTAGTGGGCGATTGCCAATATTTATTTATAGATAAAGGTATAGAATATGGTGAACGTGAAGGGAATTTGGACGAAGAAAACATTACTGAGTCTTTTGCTTGGCCAATTTCTGTCCCTTCTCATTACCGCCACTGGGTTTTCATCCTCCGAACTCGCTAGAAAAGGTATTTTTGTTTGATTTTTGTAATTTTAGATTCGATTGTGATCGTAGCTGAAGCTCTGAGTAGCTTGACTGTTTGTTTGATTACTATAACTACCAATGGGTCTCTTTTGGTTTCTACATTATGCAACTAAAATTGTAAATATAATATTTATATAGATAGATAAATAGATATATAAAGTAGCAATTGGAATGAGTGTACCAATCTTTCTAACTGCAAGCAAAATAATGAGTCTATTTTTTCGTTTTTGATCAATCGTCGTCATATCTGAAGCTTTGAGTGGCTTGGCTGTTTGTTTTACTGAATAATATGTATAAATATTCCATTGACTGGCTTCTCTCTACAATTTGTATGACTACTGTTTTATACTAGAGCTTTTAGTTTTTAGCTCTGATTAGCTTCTATATTGTTCTGTGTATTAATTTCTAATTGTCCTAACTAAAGGCTAGTCTCTTCGTGCTAATTTGTTTTATTTTTCCTTAAAACACCTTTATTCTAGTCTAAATGACGAGTATGTAGATGCTACTGTTCACTGTTGCTTGATTTTTCTTTATTCTTTTCCTCCTTTTTTTTGGGAAAAGAAAGGGTAAAGTAGTGAATAAAGCATGCCAGATTAACCTATTATTTTTATAGTACTAATATTTGCCCTACTGAATGAACAGGTTTGACTTGACATAATTTATAGTAATTATCATGTCTTCAAATTGAGATTATGTGCTGTGTAAAGTTTGGAGAAACGTGTTGGTTCCTCTAAATGAATAGAAGAGGAGCCGGTACTAGCATTTTGTGTTCTTGAGATGGCTAACTTACTCTGTGAATCTAGTGCTCTTTGAGTTAGTATTAATGGATGGTAAAATTTAAGGGGAGGCAGCAAGAATTTTTCCTGGGGCACCCATGTATTCCATCCATGGCCTCTCCATCCAAAACACAAAATGTAATCTAAGTTAGTGTCCTTTATCCCTGTCTATTTCTTTGACAAGTAAATTTTTTTTTCCTTGCTATAGGAATCAATGCACCAACGTCGCAGTCATTTCTAAATTACGTGCTGTTGGCATTAGTTTATGGAGGCTTTATGATTTACAGGCGAAAGCCGCTCAAGGTTTACTTTCACTCTTTGAGTGCTTCTAGAAGCTTTGATTTTTTTTCATGTTCACCATAAGATATTCTATTGTGTTTGTTGCAATTTAATTGATTGACAAACATTTGAAGAATGAGCATACTTTTGACAAGTGTATGAAAACGAGCATTTTGCGGCAAAAAGTTAGTTATTGGTGTTTTGAGGCATGTTGAAGATCCTAGTCTCTGGAAAAAATATAGTATATCAAAATGTCTCAAGATCTAAGCAATTCCTGCAAGATTTATTAGGCCTAATTTTATTGTTCTCCATTCAACATTTTCTTTGCTATTATCCTCCCATCTTCTCCCACTTAGTACAATTACTATTTTCACGTCTCAAATAAGCAGTTATAGAATTGTATTTAGGACATATAGAGTAAACACGCTTTTGGGTGTAAAGCTTAAGAGCCTTGGCAAATCTTTAATTTGAGTACCCAAGCTAGCTTGAACTCGTTTTGTAGCACATTACTTGAACCCATCTACTTGTCTTTCATCAAGTTCTGACGTGTTGCTATTTTTTGTAGAATCCGAAGGTCCCACTTAAACCCTTAAGGTGACAGGTGGAGTAGCTCAAGACTTTTTATAAACCTTTTCAAAAAACTCTTTAAGTCCAAAAGTTTCGATGGACAAAAGAAATGGATCTATTGATGGACAAATGAGCTCAATCTGGAGAATCAAATCTGAGTGTATTTTTTCCCTTTTTTTTTATTTCTTCTGGTATAAAATGGATTTAGTAGAGGATGCTGAAATCCTGTTACAATTCATAGAATCTTTCGTATAGATAGTCAGGCTTTTCTTTGTTTGATCTTTTTTTGGGCTGTAACCACATCACTTTCTTAGTGCTGTCTTTGACATCAATAGTTCTTACCATTTCAAAAAAAATCTTTTTTCGAGAATGGTAACATATACTAATCAGCAGAAAAAGCTGTGCTGGTAGCCAAATTTACAAAACATTACCAGTGAGTTTAATCTGTCCTTTTCTACTTACAAGGATACCATTTCAAAAAATTCTTAAGACCAGAAGTTGGCTCTCATATCATATGATAGGGTAGCATTTAACTTGAAGCCTTGATATGATGTGTAGAATAGCCAAAGACGTGTAAAACTCCTTTTCATGCCCTTATCCGATATTGGATATTTATAGCTCAACAGCTTTTCTAAGAATTGTGTTCTTGTTTCTGTGTTTTTAAATGATCTTATTTGTTGATGCTTGTTTAATTAAGCAAGCTGTTGCAATTAAGATTGAATGCTTGGCTTACCTTCTTTTGTTTCTGTTTTCTTTTTGACCAGGCAAAATGGTATTATTACGTCCTCCTTGGAATAGTTGATGTGGAGGCCAATTTTCTTGGTAATTGCCTCATTAAACTTCTCTTGTGGAAGGAAGCCAAATAAACTGTTTGCCCTCATCTTTTTCATGTCTCTTTCACATACCCCACCTTGTATCTTTGAAACATGAATATGTTTTACTTGATGTTAACAGCCCCTTTCCTATATCACTGATCAAACCTTGATGACTTGCTCTTTTTAAACAAATATTGCATGCAATGTTGCTTTTATTTGGAAAGTTGTATTCCGTGCATGTCAGTTGAACCATGTGGTTAAACATCATGATTCATGATATTGCTAGCACAATGGAACACAGAGAACTAGTACTACAGGTTCTTTCTCAACGTTCTAGTTTTTGTATCTGGATAGTTTCTTGCCAGATTGGCCACAATGTCATATATGTTATGAAGATTTTATAAGCAATGCATCAATCTTTCAAAATATGCAGTTTCCTCTGCTACTTCTACAGACCATAATTGCCGCTTCTGGATAGAGATTCTGAGGATTGGCAATGCATGTTTACCTGGAACGCAAACTCCACATTTCGTCATTAAACAAACTCTCAGTTCATTTTCTGTTGCCTTTGCTTTGCAGTTGTGAAGGCTTACCAGTACACATCCCTGACAAGCGTGATGTTGCTGGATTGCTGGACAATTCCATGTGTTCTGCTTTTTACATGGTTTTTCTTGAAGACAAAATACATACCCAGAAAATTAGTCGCTGTTGCCATCTGTATTGCTGGTCTTGTCCTGGTCATCTTTTCAGATGTACATGCCGCAGATCGATCAAGTAATATTGTTACAACCAGTTGTCATCCTGCTTGTTCTGTTTGATGTTAATTATTAGTATGGTTTCACTGCATGCTCTTTCCTATTGCTTATGTTGCTCCCTATATATGATTGTGTATCATCTGGTAATTTTTGGAAAAGGGGGTGAACGTATAAGTCCTTGTGTCCAGCTGCTTCTCATATTAGTGATTTTGCAGTTTGTCGTTTGCTGACTCTATTTAACTTAAAATTCAGCGTATCTATTATCTGAAGAATAATACTTGAATTTCTCATTTTTGTAGGTGGTAGCAATCCTCTCAAAGGGGATATACTAGTGGTTGCTGGAGCCACGCTGTATGCTGTGACTAATGTCAGTGAGGTAAGCAATTGATAGCTGTGAAAATTCACTAGCTTTTCGATCCAGAAATGATATCTATGTGTAGTTAGAAAAGCTCTTTCTTCCCTGCGAGACATAGCAAGGTTGTTCCAATTGAACAGTATTTGCTTGTATTCCCTTTGGCCGATCCAATCAGCAGTTCAGCACTGTGCAAAAGACTACTTTAAAATTATTTGACTTGATGTCTGCAATTATCAATTTAATTATTTGACATCGGTCCATACGCATGTTTCTTTTATCCTCAGGCAGAAACTATAAAGTTCAGTAGTCCATTAAACCTTTCTTCCCAGGTTGTCTGAGGATATTGGGTTGTTCTGCATTGAGTACATTAATGTAATTCCATAAATTAGCTCTAAGTGACAATTTGCTGGTAAATACTTGTAAGAAAAGATCTTTTAGTGTTTGCTCCATAAACAAATTTGACTAGTCGGCAACCTATACACTGTATTGAACTTTCCTTATGCAATTTACGTTGTGGTAAAGGATAAAAGTCATTCCAGTTAACTGTAAAGGCAAGACTGGGAGTTTTATTTTTGATTCCTTGTACAGTGCAGTGCCCTTTTGACTATGAACTGTTTCTCTCTTGGTCTTGTTTCTCAAGCCGCTTTCCTGTTTTGCATTGTTAATGCTTTTATTTCATGTTCTATGCAGGAGTTTTTTGTTAAAAGTGCTGATAGGGTTGAACTCATGGCATTTCTGGGCCTGTTTGGTGCCGTTGTTAGTGCTTGCCAAATGTATCCTAATGTTCAGTCTTTTTAAGATTTTACTGGGGGTTAACCTTCTTTCTTGATAAATGCGTACTCGTTAACTGCTGTACATGACTTCTTTAACCATGCTACAGAAGCATACTTGAGCGCAATGAGTTGAAGTCCATTCATTGGTCAGCTGGAGCAGTAAGTCTCTTATGCTTTGATCTATTTCCTCACCAATGAACATGGATATAGATAGTGAAGAAAGAATTTAATGCTGCCTTTGGAATAGCAAATTTGGGTAGTATCCTTTCTTTAATTTCTAAGCAAGTTCACTTATGTTGGATATGGCTCATGTGAACACTTTGATTTGTTCTTTCCAAATGTATCAATGGAACCCAAACATGAAGCTGTAATTATAAAAGGTGAAATTAGCAACACACAGTCTGCATATTTCGAAGAAGATTAAGGTCCACGTTTTCCTGATGTCCTATACACTCATCTACCGCCCCAATAATGAAAAGGAAAACAAGCTGAAAAAGGCATGAATCTTATGCGATGGAGGCGGCATTATATAAAACATCATCCAGTTTTCAGATTGTCTCCTTCCAAAAACATTGTTGACACCTTTCTATGTTCAGCCACTTTACCTTGCAAACTGTACATGCTTACGAAAAGGTCAGTTTTGCGCATCTTAATTCAAATTCTAAAACTGGAAAAGAAAGTATAGAGGGCTCTTGTTTTGGGAAAGGGGGATAAAGGTGGTGGGCAATGGTGGGAGGGGTCAGGTTAGGGGCACGCTAAGTCGCTGGATGGGTTAGCAAGAGGTGCAATATATAAAATGTTGAAGGTTAAAATTTGGTCAAGATACTGCTTTAGTAAAAAAGAAACAAACACAATGCTGTTAACTGAAACATTGTAGATATATGAGAAATCTGAGTTTTTTTTCTTTTATCTCAAAGAGCCTAATTTGCCTTTCCAAAAGTAAGTCTTATAATGTGAGTATTGATGAGGTCCTTTAAGAGCGGAACTGGCTCGCCATTCCTTCTCATTTTTTGAGTTTACATACTCTGTTTCATTATCCGTCTTATGGTAGTCTTTTTTGTTTATTCTCACATCAAGCTGCCTAAACATTTATTACCATGGGCAATTTCAGACACTTCCCTTTGTTGGATTTGCATTGGCGATGTTTCTATTCTACTCGTTTGTTCCCGTTTTGCTGAAGGTATTGCCCCTCTCCCTATATCTCTATCTTTTTATCTGTTCACACACACATGTATGTATGTCTATGCATATATGTACAAAAAGATGATCAATCAGGCAATCATGTTTGGATCCAAAGCTAGTAGTGGTGCAATCTACAATATGCTGACCTGTTAAAGAAAAGTGATGTCTTCCTAATTCTAGCTATGATCAGTCTGGTTCTTGAAAATTAATTTCTGTTGCGGATCATCAGGTTTGAAGTTAGTTCTATCATTCTGATATGCCACCTTTTGCGTGCAGATGAGTGGTGCCACAATGCTAAATCTAGCGTTGCTTACCTCTGATATGTGGGCTGTTGTAATTCGTATCTTTGCATATCATGAGAAGGTTTGCAGAACAATCAGATTACTTAACATTTTAAGGATTAAAATCTATTTAAACGTATAACTGCTACTTTTACTGCGATACACTAGTGCTATTCTGAAATCAGTATCATTTTTCTTCAGGTTGACTGGATGTATTATGTAGCTTTTGCTGCTGTTGCTGTGGGACTCCTTGTTTATTCTGGGTAAGTAACAAATTTGGTTCCTGAATGGAGTTTCTTATATTTATTGTTGTCCATGTTTTCATAGAACTAAGACGGTCATCTAATTGCTGGTTTATTGCTTCACTGCTTCAATTGTTATAGTTTTGGTATCTTAAATGATATCATAGCGGCTTCTTAAACATGTGTTGTCACTGAGGGGTTGGCGTTCAGGATCTTGCTCAAAAGAGCAACAGGTTATAAATGTGCGCAATTGACTTGATTGTTTTTTATGAAGTTAAATTTTGTTAATTATGATCGGGAAAACCCCGTATGCAAGTTGATACTAAAAAGTTTAGAGAATCTTGCAGCTAAACATATTTTTTACAAGTACCAACTAGTCATCAATGCTGACCTGGACTGCATTATTCTTATCTTCAGCCCAAAGGAGGATAATCTGTTCTGGTAGCTCAATCATCACACTGAGATATGATATCACTCCAAAAGTGTAAAAGGAACGGAGCATTCTACTATCTGTACAAAAGGATTCTCTACCCCTTCAAACGTTTTCATATTTCTCTGTTCCCAAACAACTCACGTAAGAGTCAGTGGGGCTATGTCCCAAGTTCTTCTTTGTTTCCTCCTCTTGAATTTCCATCTTAGCAGCATGTTTGACACTTCCTGTCATAACCTGATTAGCACCATAATCTCTGTGTCATAAGGCAACAAAGTAGTAGGTGAAACTCTCTGCTTTCTATTCTTAATATCTTGTTGCAGAAGATTTCACTGTAGACATACAATCTCTCTGCCCTTCACATCTCCATGTATCCTTTCCCATAAATGAAATCTGCTGCTTATATAAGAGTTCAAGTAAATCGTTAAGCTCCCCGATCTCCCAATTTTTGAAATTTCTCCAATAGCTCGGGTCCCATAAAATTATTCCCCTCCAATTCTGGGCCATTGTTGCTCTTTGCTGGTTGGAAAAATTGCCGGGAATGCTTCACCAAGGGGGATTCCCCTTTTGCTTCCACAAGCTAATTTTGGTGCCATCACCTGCTCTAGTTGTAACATTTTTGTAGAACTCCTCCCGTGATACACCTAAAGTTACTCATATGACCCTGATATATTTTTTGTCCTCCAGCCCGCAACCTGAACTCTGTACTTATCCGTGAACTTGTCCAGCTTGCCTGTTCCTCACTTAATAATAACTTTGTTCAGGATGGTTTCTGTTGATTATCAATTGAGTTTAAGCTATCAGAATGCAAAAGATTAAACAGTTTGTTTATTGTCCATTGATGAGACGCATCTAACGGTTAAGGTGCTGGGGTGCAGTGCTTGAAATGATAATTTAGTGTTCATCTATGTCGAAAGCAAATCGCTAGTTTTATAAATTGTTGGTCAATCTCAATAGTTAAATGCTCACTTGGAAAAATTAGCCAAATGCTTTTATAGAGATAGCAGAACATATTTACATATTTGACTCTATTTCAGAGGTGATAAGGTGAATCAGAATCGAGCTGATGTTGCTGATGAAGACACTACACAAAGCAAGCGTTTTGACGAAGAAGCTGGCCTAGATCATCCTGCACAGAAAGATGCCAGTGAGAACTTCAAAACTGAAGATAGTATGCAAAATTTTGCATCTACAAGCATTACAGAGGTTAATAAAGAAACAGAATGGAAGAAATCTTCATTGTAGTTTTGGGACTTCTTTTTTTTTTTTTTTACTGCTCCCTCCACCCCCTCTATGCACACCTCAACCTCCCAGAAAAGGGCTTCTCAACTTCATAGTGTAGGAAAATCATATCCATTGCTTAACAGTTTTACTTAGTCATTTTTCTTACTCAATGAAAATTTTCGTTCTTGACTTTTCCCTTTCGTTTTAACACAGCTTCTCCATATCTGGAAATAAAAAAAATTGCAAGTGGAATTATTCTACTAAAAGAGCAAACGTGACAATCTAGTAAAGTTAAAAGTTCGGATGCTTGCAATTGTAGGCAATAAAACTATATTGAATTGTGTCCCATACAATTTTTTGGCAAATCCTAATTCAAGATGTATTTGACAAATCAAATAGCGGGTTGATAAAAATCAGGTGTATTAAGTTAGAAAACAGGCATCTAATTTCCTTACACAAGATGAATTCGTTCAAGGTCCGTGCAAATATTACGTTATAATAAAGTTTAAAATTCATGTTATGTGGCGTGTTAAGTTACATTCAAAATCAAGAAGATTATATCGTGTCAAATCATATAGCACGTCAAGTCAAAGTAAGATGACTCAATCTTCTTTTTATTGGAATGCTAATTGTTTACAACAAGCCAATAGTAGGAGGTTTGGGAGGGGAAGGATAAATGAACATTTTCTTTGTGTTCCTGAGCGATGTTTTGATATCCTAAATGTGCATTTAACTTGCAGGGTAGAGATTGAGTCAATACAAAGCCTAGGAAATATTAAGTTACAGCTTGAGATGTTTATATTGATTCTTGACAATGATTTGAGGGAAATTTATGGGATAAAATATACCAAATCTTGTTCTGAAGCTTATTTTCACTACAAGTAGAGTTCAAATTTTATTTTTATTTTTATTTTTGGTCATAGTGGATAAAGTGAAGTATTTTAATGCACTAATTACTTTTAGAAACTCAATCATCCTCACCAACCGAGAAAAAACCTATTGATTCCTACATAGAGGAATTAGGAACCAAAATTATTTATAAATATTTAATTTACATTAAACATAATAGAAAAAATTAAATATTTTCGCGGATTACTTTTTACTATTATTATTATTGTTATTGTTTAAATTGAATGTAATTAGTAATCATTGTTTGTAATTAGATAGAGTGCATAGTTATTTGTTACACGGATCTTTTGCTGGTATCGAATGAGATGTGTATGCTTTGTTCGGACTCTACAAAGAAAACGTTAAGTGTCTATTATCAATTCTCTCGACAAAACAACTAGATAAATTGAAGTCTCAAATACCTTTTTTTTTTTTTTTGTGAAAAACCGAACAATGCATGTTTGAAAGCTCATGCATAATTAACCGAACATATCAAGCCTTTGTCCATAATAGAGTTGGAAACTATGACATGCAAATAATTACTCTTACTACTAAACCACTTAAATCAAGCTTTTATCTATAACTAAGTTATCCACATATCATTAGTACGGGGCTACTAAGCCCAAATATAAATAACGTTATCTATCGGAACAACACCCTTCCAGTCTATTGTTAATTTTAATTTTAAGAGATGTGTTTTGGGGGCATCCAAACGATAAGTGCCCTTACTATTTTTGCCAAATACGTTTGAGTTATAAAGTGGAAACTGGCATATTCACCTTCATGTCTTATCAAAGAGAGCTTCATTACAATTGTTGTTGTTGTAAGTAACCCATTTACAGGAAAACATTAGAGAAAACAAAACTAGAGAGAAACTGAGAACGACTTCTGCATACCAGAATTTATTGAAATATAGATAATACGACAGTAAGATTAAATTTAAAGTGAGTCCAAATCTCCAGCTCTTTCAGGAGTCCTAAATTTTTTGCGGCGGGACCTGGGAAACAGAAGCTGCCGGATCTGTTTCTCAGCAGCAACCTCTGATGTTGCCTGCAGTAATATTTAAGAGGCCATAGTAAAAATCAAAATCATGTTTGTTTTAACATTTTCACTTTTAAAGCCAAAAGCATTTTCTATTGCTTACCCTAACTTTGAAGGGGAAACGATGAGTTCGCACTTCTGTTCCCGAGAGAACTCTGACATCCATGCCAAGACTGTCAACTCCAATCAATTTTGCTCTCTGCAAAAAGGTGGAATTATATTAGGGATTTGCAAATATTGATATGTAAAAAATATGAAAAAATGTTCCAGATGGGCTATGTTAGCAAATTCGCCTCTTCCCGCTGAAGTAGGAAATGTTGGAGTTATCTATGATTTTTACCTATTAGTTTAATTTCACATGATGTAAAAAGAGAGGCATTAGTAGATATAACAACATAATCAATCAGATATTTCTCTCAAATGAAACAAAAAATTTAAAAAGAGGCGGGGAGAAAGGACATGAAAGTAACTGCCAAAGCTTACACCAGAAATACCAGATTTCAACTTCTACATGAAATAAATTATTTTACTCC
Organism: Nicotiana attenuata; assembly: GCF_001879085.1. Classification (NCBI taxonomy): domain Eukaryota; kingdom Viridiplantae; phylum Streptophyta; class Magnoliopsida; order Solanales; family Solanaceae; genus Nicotiana; species Nicotiana attenuata. The sequence continues at coordinate 34,959 of NW_017674532.1, forward strand.
ACACCCGTTGAACGAATAAAAATTTGATAGTCCAAACTAGTTTTCGAAAAGAACCATCATTCAAAACGGCACAAACAGCACTAGATCAACCTAATTCGTTTGGAAAGTTTATGCATATGAAAATTAAGCATCAGCGTCAACTGACCAGTACCTCAACATGGAGTCCTTTCTTTCTGCAAAGCGCTTTAAGTGCAAATTTGCACTTTATCCCTTGCTGCCTAAACCACTCTACAATTGCTGGTGTTGAGTGTACAAGAATGTCAGGCTCAGCATCCTGGAAGTCATGCAAATTTACTGCTAACTGCACCAAAGAAGAAGGATGAGCATTGAACATGATATTGTAGCTTACCGAGGTGCTTAAATACTTTAAAGAACATACTCTTCTCATTTCTGCCCACATAGTATGCTTCTACCATCTTTCAGTTCTTTCAAGATGGGAAATCCTAAAAATAGACAACCCGTGCATGCTCCACTCTATAAACAAGATTCGCACGTGACAAAAGAGAACGGCTTAGTACCTACTTATGCCCCTTCAATTTGTCAAGATTTCCCCCTTAAGACACCTAAACTACACGTGTGACTCATTAAACACCAACTACTCAGTGTATGATCACTTTAAAATGGGTTGTGCATAACACACACCTAATACGTGAGTGACACGTTTCATAAACTAAAAGGAGAGAAAAATAAAACATTTAAAAGAACATAACTAAATCTGGGGATCTGATTTTAGTTGGCTAGAGTTCAATTAGAAGTGACCCCTTACTCCTCAGCCAAACTTTCGGCCTTTTTCCACCCTCATTCATTTTTCTCCTTTGAGATCCCTGTTCCTCCGACTCCTTGCAAACACCTTTCTTCACAGCTTTGGCTCTGTAATAAACCAAGACATGTGAAGTAGAAGACCGGAATCTGAACTTGTGTTTCTTGTGGGTTCTTTTTTCTGTAATAAAACAAAGTTATGAAGAAATGCCTTGTTGGAAGGACCCTCCTCTTTGAACAAACAAACATGGTTTTCCATTGAACTTCCTGTCACCCTTCAACTCATGCCCAAAGAAAAACTCTGGAAATGTGGCGGTGAAATGAGATCTGTCCGACTTTTAACATCTCTCACGCCTCAAATTTTTGGCTTAGGATACCCAAGCCACGTAGCTATTTAAGGGTCTCAGACTCACTTTTTACATTTTGGAGTGTGTCAAAAGTGACTCACAAAGTTAAGTTGTGTAAGAGAATTTTTTTTGCAAGTAGAGAAAGAAAAGTGTGTACCAGCCTAAAGAGAAATAAGCATAGCACAAGGAGGTCAAAATACTAAGCTGATTATTTGCAGATATATGAATCACCTTTTTGCTAACACTAACTGACATAGAGCCCGTTTGGCTTAGCTGATTTAGAGTAGCTGATAGGTGCTGAAAAGCACTTTTAAGTGCTCAAGCTGATTTAAAAAATAAGCAGTTACGTGTTTGAATAAAAGTGCTGAAATTAATAATAAGCAGCTGAAGAACTGGGTATACGAAGAGTTTTGTTTTAAAAAGAAGTATTTTAGGGATAGAATAGTAAATATTTTGGTCAAACCTAAAGTGCTTATAAGCTGAAATTTGATAAGTTGGGGGAGACCAACTTATGGCTTTTGGCTTATTTTTGGCTTATAAGCACTTTTAATTTTACCAAACGCATAGATAAGCCAAAAAGTGGTTATAAGCCAGTTTCACCAGCTTATAAGCTAAGCCAAACACCCTCATAGACAATTTGTAGTTTCTACACTGCTGAATTCAACCTAAAGTTTAAACTGCTATTCCAAGTCTGACCTATACCCCAAGCAGCAATCCTACATATGAGTTTCAAAATATCTGTTTTGTCTTCTACAAGATAAACAAAATTTGCATGCATAAACAAGGAACAAGAATACAGTGCCAATGCAGCTTTATCTTGATTGAATTATATTTCTCCGATCTCCATTGTTCACAAGCATTAAATACAACAACATACCCAGTATATTCCCATAAGTAGGGTCTTAGTATGTACGCAGTTCTTACCCCTACCTTGTGAAGGTAGAGAGGCTGTTTCCGAAAGACCCTCGACTCAATACAACCAAATCACACCAATTACAAGCATTAAAGTTTTGTAAATTTTTTGCTTTTGCTGTTAGTTTTGCCTCAAGTACAAACTAATCTTGCCATCTCAAGCTTCAAAAGGTACTTAGTACTTATAAATATATACCTATACATGTGATAGCGCTATTTCATTTCAAAATTGTTACAAACATGAAATGAGTTTGAAGTATACATGCCTGAGCACCATATACAGAAAATAGCTCGATCTTGATGATTTCCAATCTGTAAATAGTCGATAAACTGCAGCTCTTGTCATAGCTTGAACCGAAGCTCAAAGTTTCTCCATCTGGAAGTTAAATGATTGAATTAATACAGATAATCAAAATAAAACAATGAAAACCTTCTACTCGAAAAGACAAAAACTACTGTGGCGAGAGCTCTTTCACTGTCATACACTGATCTGAGATATAGAGTAAGAGATCATTTCTAAACTATAACGAAACCGTCCCTAAACAGAACATCCACTCAACAAATGGTGCAAACAGATAAAATTTTCAGCAGGAGAAATAAAAAATGGAAGTGATAAAAGTAACCATTCAGTTGCAGTTATTAAAGACTATTGATGAAAACCCACCCTGACTTCCTCAGCAGGAAACATATCGTTGTAAACCAAAGAAGATATAAAATAAAATAAAACGTGACACTCGGGATAAGAAAAATGTTGCTTTTAGCTCACAATCGGGAAAAGGGTAAATGCAAATTTCAGCGTCTATTGACCTGAAGAATAGCCTCCTAGTGTCTCAACTTCCTATAAGATGGTTTATATCAGAAGTGATCACTCGGCAATGCCAAACACCATTTATCAGTCTGAAAATATATACATACATAATGCTTACGAGCAATCATCCCTTAAATTAAGGTATCAACAGAAGAAACTCTTTTTACTTATCAAGACAACATATTATCACACCAAAACTATGTAGAAGAACATTTTCTAGCCTTGAATTTGAAAATTTCCTGCATCCTCTTGGTGTGAAACGAATAAATAGTTTAACTTTACCTTTCCAATCTGAGGTGTAGCCGTCACCAACTTCATCATCACTAAAGAGCCTTCGAACATAAAATTCTTCTTCCAGAAAGGCAGGCTTGAGGTGTCCCCAAATTGAAATGCCGTTTGATGGATGATCCATCATCTTAGCATGTTCCATGTCAACAGCCTAAGAAATACACGAATTAGTTTACATTTTGAGCAGAATCAAATTGGACAATGTCTATTCAGAAAAATAAAATTTAGCAGCGGAATAAGATGCAACTGTAGCGTATCATTTGAGCATGTTCCATATTAACACCTGATAATGCACAATTCGCTAAAGAACCTTAAGTTTAATGTACCATTTTATGATCCAAGTTGGACAAAGGATTATTTCTGAAAAATCATACTTGACACAGCATCTCATGTATTGATGGGAAAGGTCATCATCCAAAGAGAGAGACAATAATAAGATAATTTACAGGAAGTTAGTAAAAGTTTGTAATATCTCACATTTAAAATAAGGGTTGTTAAGTAATTGGCCAAAAAAGAAATACAGCTAAGTGGGCCGAGACCCACCAGGAAATAGGTTACGAGTGTTAATCAAAAGAAGGGATAAAAAACTTTGCATGCAACTAAACAAAATAAAGAGGGATTTTAGGGAGGAGTTCTAAAGTTCCTCCATTAGTAACGTTGGGCAGCAACTAATTAGAAGCAAGGTAGAATCTTTCATCATTTGTATTTTAGAAGAAAACACAGAGACTTGGATGCACTCATATCAGCAAGGAACCTTGGAGTGCAACAAATTAAAAGCCACGCAGTATTACCTGAGAACTCTAAACACTCTGAGTAGTGCGGGTACCGTTCAAACTCTTTATTTCAGTCATGTGGACAATTCTTTATTTATTTTTTCTGGAAATTAAGCAATTTATATAGATTCTGAATAGCTTATTTAAATACCACAAAGAGATATTTACTGGTGTATATTTGAGTGATGGATTAATTGTAGGAACTACCTTGATAAAGATAAGGTGCAATTAATTACTTAAGCAAGTTTTAGAATTTTCAAAAGCAATTTGGAACACTATATTTTCTGCAGTAACTTGCCTTACTCTAGAATATACATATGACTTAAAGGAATGCAATTAAGGCATAGAACTATTTTCATGTGACCTGGACAAATCCAACTTGACAAATTGATAATCAAACATGAAACTCCGAGAGTTGGATATTATAAATTTTTTTTTTGATAAAGTAAGTGATTTCAATAGATGGCATCAAGAAGATGCAAGATGTACATGATTTGGCATTTGAGCTTAAAAAAAATATTCTGGCTGCTATACATAATTGGCTAAGCCAGAGCTAAGGAACTAATGAAATCCAAAAGTTGATCAATATTGTTGATAGGGTACAGTCTAGACCAACAAAACAAATTGGCAATACATAGAGCCTTTAAAGAACCTATAGGAGTTGAGTTTCCATCAAAACATCTCTTGTTTCTCTCTGTCCAAATGCAACATAAAATGCATCCTTGACTGTGTAAGGGGTGACCCATTTGAGACCAAAAAGGCAAAAAAAAACATGTACCATATTCTGAAGCCACCTCAGAGTGTAGGAGCAAGTGACAGGTACTTTCAGCTTTCTTTTGACACATGTAGCATCTATTAGGTAACTGGAAGTACCTTTAGTTATCTTGTGTGAGGCATGCCTCATATAATGCTGTCCAAAGTGTAACATATTTCCTCTGGTGGCAAACCTCTGGTGGCAGCTTGGTTCTCCAAATAAATTTCCAGGGCCAATTGTCTATCATGGGATTACTAGAACACATCTATTGATATCCCACCTTGACTGTGTAGATGCCTCCACCATGATTCCCCCATTCAAGTCTATCCACAGCTTGGGGGCTAACAATGCTTTGTTGTAGTCTTGCATAGAGGTCTAGCAGCTCGTTTATTTCCTAATCATGCATGTCCCTTCTGAACTTCAAGTCCCAATTAACCCCTTCCCTATATGTAGCAATAACAGCATTAGGATCTTGGGCTATGGTGAACAAGTTAGGGAATTCAACTTGAAGGGAAGAGTTTCCAAGCCAATTATACTTCCAGAATCTGATGTATGTACCATTCCCAACTTCAAAGTGGATGTTCTGAGCAAAAGTACTCCATAATTTGCTGATGCCTTTCCATAATCCCATACCGTATGGAGCACTTGAGACTTTTAAACACCAGTGATTCAGCTCTCCATGCTTGGCTTTGATGACAACTTTCCAGAACCCAGCATCCTCCATATTGTATCTCCACAGCCAATTCATCATCATGCTTTTATTGTGTGCTGCTATATCTTTAATTCCCAATCCCCTTTGAGTTTTTGGTTGGGCAACCTTTTTCCACTTGATCAAGTGGAATTTATGTCGTTCATTATTGCCCTCCCATAGAAAGTTTCTTCTTAACTTATCAAGTTGCTTCAAAACCTTTGCTGGGATTGGAAATAAAGCCATGTAGCAAGTTGGTATGCTATCCAATACACTGTTGGTAAAGTGTTAATTTGCCCCCAAATGAAAGATATTGCATTTGCCATGATGCAAGTTTCTTCTCAAACTTTTCTATGATCCCATTCCAAATTTCAGTGGATCTAAATTTTGCTCCCAAAGGTAAACCAAGATAAGTAGACGGAAAGGAACCAATTTTACATCACATAATACCAGCCAGCTCATCCAGATTTGGGACTTCATTAACGGGATAAATGGTACTCTTCGACATGTTCATGTGCAAACCTGAAATAGCTTCAAAAATGAATAAAGTTAGGTTTAGCTGGATCACTTGAGACCTCTCAGCTCCACAAAAAATCAGTGTATCATCTGCATAAAGCAGATGAGATACAGCAGTTTGAGTCCCAACATTCCTCCCAATTTTAGAAGCTTCTATCCACTGTAACTGACTGGCTTTCTGCAGCATTTTACTAAGCCCTTCCATGGCCAAGATGAAGAGGAACGGTGAGATAGGGTCACCCTGTCGGATACCTCTTTATGGAGAAAAGAAACCCACTGGACCCCTGTTCACTAAGATAGAATACTTAACAGTAGTGATGCTGAACTTGATCCATCTTTCCCCAAAGCCCATGTGCCTCAGAATTGTGAGCAAGTATGACCAACTCACTTTGTCAAAAGCTTTCTCAATGTCCAGTTTAAATAACAACCCTGGCTCTCCACTCTTAAGTCTCCAATCTAGTGCCTCATTTGCAATGAGAGCAGCATCTGTGATTTGTCTCCCTTTTACAAAAGCATTCTGACTCCCTGATACCAACTTTCCACTGACTGCTTTAAGCCTTTCAGCCAAAAGTTTAGAAGCAATTTTATAAACACTGCTTATAAGACTGATTGGTCTATAATCCTTGAGCTCGGTTGCGCCTTTCTTCTTAGGAATCAGAGCAATAAAAGAGGCATTAATAGATTTAACCATGTGGCAGTTGTGGTGAAAGTGATTCATTGCATCAATAACCTCCTTTTTTGATAATCTCCCAAGCATGTTGAAAGAATGCCATAGTAAAACCATCAGGTCCTGGAGCCTTATCTGGAGCACATTTTTTAATGGTTGAAAGAATCTCCTGTTCCTCAAACTCCCTTTCCAACCAGTTCCTCTCAGCTTCTGAAATCCTAGCTAGATTGTCAAATCTAGCTGACGGCCTCCAAGATTCATTCTCTGTGTACAACTGGTGGTAGAAGTTCAGGATTTCACTTTTGATTTCCTCTTTATCTTCGGTGATGACTTCCCCCATCTGAAGCCTATCCATGCAGTTGTTTCTTCTATGAGCATTAGCCATCTTTTGGAAGTACTTTGTATTTCTATCTCTATCCTTAAGCCATAAGCATCTTGATTTTTGTCTCCATGAAACCTCCTCAATCTTTGCTAACCGCTGAATTTGTGATTGCAGGTTGATCATTTGAGCCTTCTCAGCTTGTGTTTGAACTCTGCCTTCAGATGATTGTTCCAGTATAGTTAGTTCATTAAGTGCCTTACTTTTTTGAGTTTCTAGTTTTCCAAATACCTCCCTATTCCAGCATGAGATGTCTTTCGTCTTTCTTCAGATTCCTCAGTTTTTTAGTCAAGATGAAGTCTGGACTGCCCACTACTTGATAACTGGACCACCATTCTTTAACTGAGTCCATGAATCGCTCTGCCAGCAACCACATATTCTCAAATTTAAAATAAGATGAATTGGAGTCCCAATCCCCACATTCAAGCATTAGTGGCTTATGATCAGACTCTACTCTGGGTAAAGCCACCTGCTTTATTGCCTTGAAGCTGTCATTCCAGTTCCACTCAGATGAAATTTAGACCCTTTCAACTCTAGAAGCCTGAAGTTGTTCTTTATCTCTAGACCATGTATATTGAGCTCCCTGTATGGGTAAGTCTAACAGTTCCAATTCCAATATAATATCAGAGAAAGATTTCATTGCTCTAGACCTACTAAGACAGTTGAATTTTTCATGCTCATATCTGCATACATTAAAGTCCCCCCTATCACCCAATGCTCATCCCAAATACCCCTTATTGCTGCCAATTCATGCCAAAGATCCTTTCTTGCTGCATTTGAATGTCGCCCATATACCCAAGTATAACACCACCTGAATTGTTCTTGGAGACTTTCTAGAATGACAAAAACCGAGTATATACCTAGCTGAATGTTAATGCTTTTCCACAACCTCCTGTCCCACCAAATGATGACCCCACCTCTTGTGCCATTTGCTTGCAAATCTGCCCGGCTAGCCCATCTATTTCCCCATAAAGAACCTACTAATTGTTGTGACCACTCTTCAATTTTTTTGTTTCCTGCAAACATACTATATCTGCCTTCCACTTCATTAATAAAGATTTGATGATCCCCTCTTCTTACTCTCATTCAACCCCCTAACATTCCAATAAGGATTTTTACTTTCATCCCGAATGAGCTTTGTGAATCTTGCCCCTTACCCTACCCTCCCCTTTCCCTTGGCTTAATTTTGAGACCAATTTTTTCAATTATGTCACCCCTTTCTTCTTTTTTGTCTTCGAACAACCCCCTTCTGAGTCCCTTTGCTGTAATTGAGATTGTCTCCTCTGGTCCATTCTTAGAATCATATTCAATAATTCGTGTTCAAAACCAGTTGCATTAGCCCCAAATGCTTTGCATGCCTTCACCATAACCAACTTTATCCATTTCGAAGTGGATATAACAGAAGGAGTATGAAAAATTTGTTGATTAGAAGAGTTATCACCGTACCAAGGAAGAGAGAGAGTATCACTGCGAGATTGAGAAGAGTAATCAGATTCTGAGCCAAACAGTGGTGCTGATTCCCTGATTTGTGGAGAAATAGAAGGAAGTTCTATATCCTGGGGCAATTCTCCTTCATCTTCAGCATCGCAGAGGCTTGGGCAAATACTCCCTTCTGAATCAGACATCATACGCTTAGTTTCCAGAGCATGGAGTTCTTTGTGTTTGAAGGCCCAGCTTCATTAATAATGCATGCCCCCCTTTGTCTGGTTTCTTAATAATAAATTTGTAGGCCCAACATCCTTAATAATAATGGCCCCTTTGGCTGGATTAATAAACCTAATATAGGGCCCACCTCCTTGGCATATGGCAATTTTGAATTAAAGGCTAAAGGCACGTGTTGTGCTTGCGGCCTATCTACTGATTTGTCAGCTGCAAACCTCAAAACCCTAATCCCTTCTTCTTCCATGAAACCCTTGCTGCTGCAATCCACCCCATCTCCGGCGACCCATAATTTAGTGTGAGCATCTGAAATTATAGAAATTTCGTAGCTTAGTTCTCCCACTTTCAATTCTAGTTTACTAGGAATATCTTCAATTGATTTGTTAACACAAATCCTAGCCCAGTGCAGGTGAGTCCTTTTCTTGGTGTCTTCGTCGGTGTCAACGAAGCCGCCACACAATTCACCAATGACTCTGAAAGAGCTTTCCGACCAAGCATGGAGAGGAATTCCAAAAGCTTTTATCCATCTATGTTCGGAGTTTGGTTCCACCATTGCCAATCCTGTGACCGCCGACCACCACTCCAGTGAAAACCTTCTTCCATTCCAGTACCAATCACCTGCCTTGACTCTAACTGCTTCTTGGCGAGAAGGCATCTCAAAGAGGAAGAGACTGTGCGCAATAGGCATAACCTTCAAGCCTGCTGTCACTTTCCGTCTGTTAGTAAACCATTTTTGAACAACTTCCTGGTTTGGAGACATGTTGAATGGGTCATTAAATCTCCCAACTAGACATTTAGCAAGAAAATGAGAGCTATTTGCTTCAGCCTCTGCACTAATTTTGATTTTATTCTGATCTGCTACTGCACCATTCGTCTCCATTGAAGGCCAGAGCTCAGGACTAGCAGCTTCAAAATAAGATCTTGACTGACTTTGATAATTCCAGTTCGACGCCGGTCTTTCTGGTCTCCATAGAAATCTCAAGATTTTGTCTGCAATGTCGCACCAACCTCCGTTTTCGATGATTTCTGAGATAATCACCGATGATTTCCTGTCACCCAACCATGCCTCAATACGAACAAATCTGCCATAACTGTTGAAATTCTGGTATAAATTCTGGTATACTATGTAAATATAAGCCTCTATTTTCCTTCCCCATCTCCTGCACAAGTTCCCCTCTCTCCGTGAAGCATCTTTCAAAGCAGCGCATACCCATATCAGTGTTCAAAAAAGCGACCGCTTCCTCGCTTTAAGCGAGAAGCGAAGCGGAGCGCCGGGTGTGTCGCTACCTGTACTAAAAGCGACTCAGGTACAGAAAAGCGGTCGCTTCTACCAAAAAAGCGAGAAGCGGGAAAAGCGGAAGAAGCGGAAGAAGTGATCGCTTCTTGAAATAAACAGCCCAAACGAGTCTTTTTCAATTAAAAGACCCAAATCGAGTGAGTCTTCTGTTTTATTCATTCTTCAGCAGCAACCTAGGGTTTTAAACCAGCCCTTTCTTCCTCAAAAAAACCAACGATTTCTTCCTCACATGAAGCAACGATTTGTTCAAGCAAACTAGGGTTCTTCTTCTTCTTCTTCTTCAACATTAAACAAGTCAACAACAGCTTTCAAGTTTCAACAGGTATGTTTTTATTTTCATTCTTCTTCTTCTTCTTTTTCTTTTTATTTTTCTTTCTAAACGTCCAAAAGCGCCGAAGTGCTGGCGAATTTTTTCCAGAAAATTTCTGCCCAGATTCTGCCCAATTTCTGCCAAATTATATATTTTTTATTCTTAGTTCTTATTGCCTTTCTTACAATTACATGTGTTGTCTATGCCATATTTATTTTAATTTTTTTTAAAAATTCCGCTTCACTTCAAAAAAGCGGGCGCTTCGCTTCTCGCTTCTCGTTTTTTGTGAAATGGGGGTTGTCGCTTTTCCTCGCTTCACGCTATTTTTAACACTGACCCATATTTCGATTTTGATCTTGCCGATGAACCTCCTGCTGCGTTCATAGAGTAAAAACCATCTAACCCGATCTTCAATGATGTCGATTAGTTCAAAAGACTTGTCTCCTGCTGAAAAATAAGCCCTCCCCTCCATCATGGAGGATGGGGACTCCCCGGAAAAGGACCAAGAACTAATCAGAAAAGTTGTTGTTTGAAAGTTGCTCATTCCCCAAGAGAGAGAAAAAAGATGGCTTTCAATAGCATTTTTTCCCAGCTAGCTCTTTTTGGGTTGATATTATAAATTAATTACGAATTAGCCTAAACAAGAAATTTAATTCGAGATCGATATGATGTGAGTATAGATTGATTGAAGGAGTCGCACGGATTGCTCGAGGAGATGTGTTGGTATTTCAGCACGAGTACTATGAGTAGTAACCTTACCGCAATTTGTGTTTCTAGAACTTGCATGATTTGCACATCATTTTAATATGAACATGTACCGACCGTTTTGAATTTGCATGCGGGACAAGTCTTTTACTTGATATGATACCGCTATACTTATTTGAGATGATTATAGTTATTTTGAATGTTCTCATTGTTACTGGTCATGTTTGACCGTTACTTGAGATAAGATTTACTGTTATTGAAATAAAATTACATGATTTGATAAGAACTGAAATGCCCAATATTGTTTTAAAATATTCTCCTACGAGTATTTACTCATTATAGAGACAAGTATAAACGGGAGGAGACTTTGAAGGATCTCGTAGCTACGGTGGGTTCATTAAACCTGGAACACCTTGTAATTACCGATTGTCGTTATAGCCCTCGCTAGTGGGAAGGTAGAACTAGTACACTGTTACTGATTTCCCTCGAGTAGGGACTACCGTTATATTTGGTTTCTTGCGAAGAGGTCCATAGTTATACCGATTACATGATCCGTTCATTGAAACCTCTCAAACATGAATATTTGCTATTATACAGTATTTACCAAGCTTATTACCGAATTGTTAATTGATTTATATTACTTGAAACACATGATGAGACTGATTATTGTTTATTGTTTCTGAAAGGGCATTCTTATGATATTTTCTGTTTAATAAACTAGCATGTTTTCTGACTTGTCCCCCATTAAAAACGATTGTGGTTAAGTGTTATTGTTCATTGAGCTAGCGACTCACTCCTCGCTATTTTTTTCCAGAGACAGCAGTTGACGCAGGAGAGGATTTCGTTAATTAGAGCGCACAAGTTGGTAGTTCTTGGTGAGCCCCGTATTTGTTCGCGTGGGCAAGGAGTTTAATTAATTGTTATGGTTTGAACTCTTAAAGTCACTCCATAGTCATTTTTTTAAGTGTCATGAATATTCTTTCATTATTATAGACTTGTGATAAGCATTGCACTTTCTTATCGAATTTGGAGATGGATTTAGTATTTCTGGCTGTTAGTGGGTGGATTAATAATGGTTGAGAGTTGTTTTAGTTAATTGATAGAGTTATTGCTGATTGGATTGACATTAGGATATTCGGTTGTTGATCTTTGAGACAAGGTAAATTTTTGGATAGTCCCAAAACAGAGGAAACTTTGTTCGATTTTCTGTAAAATATCAATGAGGCTTACTTGGGAGCACTCGCTCCTAAGCGCCGGTCATGATCCTAAATTGGGACATGACAAAGTTGTACCTAGAACCGTGGGGCAGTATGTTGTATGCTAGAAGAATTTTATTATTTTTTCCGTTGCATTTTACTTGGTTGGCACCTTTTTTTTAACAACTGAGGTGCTCAGGCCATCTTGAGCGCACCTCAACTAATCCCACGATACTACTACCTCTCACTAGTAACAGGTTGTCAGGTACCAGGTAACTTTGTCCACTAAGGCTTGGACATAGGGGAAAAAATCACCTACTGTTTTTTTCTCCACTAAGATTTGAACCTGAGACCTCATAGGTGTCACACTTCATTGACCACTAGGTCATACCCTTTCGTGCTACTTGGTTGGCACTTCTGCACCTCAATGTCTTATTATTTGCTAATTTTCACCCTAACTATAACGCAGATAGCAAATTACCCAATACCCCTACTCTCTTTCCATTTATAACGTGTAGTATAGGAAAACACAAATTTCTTATGACCTAATTTCTTTCTTCCGGTTTTCTCTTTTTTTCCTTTTGATCCTTTTTTTTCTCTTCCTTCATTCCCTCTTTTCTTTTGCTCGGGTATGAATGGTGGTATTCAAAAAATAAGTGTGTAATCGATGAACTAGTGATGAAACAAGAATAAGAGAAACGTGTTAGACACAGGTGTACAGTACAACAACAACAACAACATACCCAATGTGTTCCCACAAGTGGAAAACCACAAGTGTATAGTATCTAAGATTAAGGCCTCATTTGTTTTTTTTAAGATTAAGACGTCTGAATCTGAATACACATCTGAATATCAAGATGTGTATTAAGATTAAGGCATCTGAATCTGGATATCAAGATGTGTATTAAGATCTAAATACTGAATGATTAAGACTGTTTGGTTTTAACATCTGAATGTATAAATTTTATCTTTATTTGAAAATTAATAAACATAAAATTCAAAGGAAATACTAATTAATCTAATATTCTATCAATAAAATATATAGTTTTTTTAAAATATGATAGTTGTTGGTGGTGACGGCTAACGGGTGACTGCCGATTAGAGGCGGTGGTTGGTGGTAGTTTTGGTTGATGGTGGTGGTTCAACATAGTAGCTAGTGGTGACGATTATGATTGAGGGTGGTGGTGGTGGGTGGTGATAATTAATAATGGCGGGTGGTGATGGTAGTTGTGATTGAGGAAGGTGGTGGTGGTAGGTTATGATGATAGGCAGTGTCGGTTGCGGTTGTTGATGGTGCTGAGATGGTTAGTTGTGGTAGTTGAGGTGGATGAGTATTGATTGTGGCTGAGAATGGTGGTGGTGGGAGTGGTGGGGATGGTGGGTGGTGATAGTCGATAATGGTGGCGGCTATGATTGAGGATGATGGTGGTGGTGGTGGTTGAGTATGGTGGTGGCGCCATGGTGGTAGTTGATAATGGTAGGCGGTGGCGGCAGTTAATAATGAATATGGATGATAGGATCTTAATGAAATTAAGTCTCTGTTATAGATCTTAATCATACAGACCTATTAAGACCCATTAAGTGGTTGTGAAGTAAAAAAAACAAACACGCTTTATGATTAAGATCTGAACAATTAAGATTCAAACTTTAAAAACAAATGCACTTAATGTCTGAGATTTGAATGATTAAGATTCAGAACTCCATTAAGTGCAAACAAATGAGGCCTAAGTTAACCCAGGTATAAGGAGCATAGTCTAACTACTTTTTAAAATATTGAAGAGTCTTTTGGACAGCCATTAGACCATCCCAACACACCAAGATTGAGACTGACATCGATCCTCTATGGCTCCATGACTCAAAAGCTATGGGGGCTGCTGATCACGCTCTGGTCTAACGGCCATGTTTCATCCACCAGATTTGGTTTTCAAGCCTATAGAACAGATTCTGTCCAAGTAAAGTCGTCAAGACCTCTAGTCTATTCCCATAGCCAAGAGACCTACACTCAACTTACAAGATTAAGGCCCCAAGAAACCGCCAAGCCTCTTTGCAACAAGGATAGTTAATTTTCCTCTTGTGAAGATTATCTTAATATTCCTATTCGTCAAATAGGTATTCAGAGCTTTACTTGTGAAGCTTATCTTAATATTTCTATTCGTCATATAGCTATTGAGAGCTTTACTTTGAGATAAGTCCAGAAAAATGAATGAGATCTTGTCTTATTATACTTGAATAAAGCGAACTCAATTAGCTTGGATTGAAATGTAATTATTAAATGAAATAAGCTGTTCTAGTGATGTCGTCTACATTTTTCTTATGTATATGCTCGTTGAATTATTTCTTGCAACAGTTCGTTTAAGAAGAAAAAAACTAGGAGCAGAGTTGCTAAAAGAAATGATAACCACCTTAGTCAAGCATTTTGCAAAATAAACTGGGTGCAACTTGCTAGAACTATCTGGCATCGCCCAATCAACTTGATAGTCGGAAATCTCAGAATTTTCGACCTGGCCAAAAAAAAACAAGGATACATGTAAGCATAAGAATAAACTAAGACTAGTTGCCTGACTTATATAGTGAAGTTGCAGCAGTTGCTTACTCACCTCTAAGTAATTGTCCAAGAAATAAGTATCATCAATAGAATCACCTATGAAGTTGCTGTAGTCAGACGATTCTGCCCTCCTTTTCTCATATTGGGAGAAATCCATTCCAATCAATGCATTCTGAAGTAATCCAGTCAAACAGAGGTAGTAGAAATTTCAGCACCGAGAAACCCATTCCAATCAATGCATTCTGAAGTAATCCAGTCAAATAGAGACAGTAGAAATTTCAGCACTGACCTACCGGCTTACGACTCAGATATTTCACGACTAATCTACTGTCTAACAACTCAAATTCCAACATAACTACATTCTTATAAACAAACAGTTATCAACCTCAAGACAAGTCTATGTCAATGTCAAAAACAAGACACTAGCCAGTCCATATAAAGCCAGAGGAAGAACTTTCATCAAAAGATTTAACAGGAGGAAATAAAATTTAAAGGGAAATAAACATATTGAAGTCATTGACCGTGACAGTGTGAGCTTGCATTCTTACGCCAGCCCCTTATCGGGATAAAAGAGACGAATTTTGGTAGGTTGACGGCTACCGTAAAAATATCCAATTGGATCACATCGCCACAGAAAGTACAAGTACGAAGAGGATAAAAATGCAGGATCACTTGCGATGGTTTGGTCATGCTTTATATGGACTTCCAACTGCACCACTTTGCAGTTTGACACTATAATGATTAAAGGTGTTAAAATTTTGTGATACCCCAACTGTTTTAGCGGCATGTTGTATATGTTAGACCTTTACATGTTACGTGTACTCATGTGCGCATAAAATAAAATTTCAGGTATAACAGTATTTGTGTATTCTATTGGATATTACATGATGTTTTACTTTGATCAAGTGAGAAATGATGTTTATGATGTTTGGAACCTGTTAAAGATGATTCATATTCGTTTCGAGTTGGTCGGACGAGGTTTGAACAGAAAGAGAACACTTAAATATCACTGGTGCAACATATGTTATATCATGACTGTTTCTTTTAAATGACTTGTCAAACCGGTAAGTTACAGATTATGTTTCCTTTATTTATGAAATACAGATCCAGTTGTGGAGATTAACACCGTGCCTAGACAGAGTGATTTATATTGACACACTTATGTCTTTGGTGAACCCTGAAATTTGTTCAGTGTGGACAGTATTATATTTTTATGGTATCATGAGACTTATGTGTGTGACACTCTAGAGATGCTCCAATAGTTACACTTGAGGTATGAACTCAGTTACGTAAAGAGTCTAGTTATACTTTAGTATGTTAAGATCCTTGCATTAGATCTGCACAAACACGCGGTGTTATGTTGACAATTTCTTTATGATATGACATGGGATGTATGAAGGCTGTTTGTGAGTTTGAGACTGCCTAGAGGATGGTTCAGGTGTCCAAAATCAAGGACGAATCAGGGGAAACTCTGACAAAATTTCTGTAGAGTACAGGTAGGATGCTAGAGGGTCAACTTCCTGTGTCTCGGTCATGATCCGAGTTTGGCCGTAATAGAAGGGAACGAGATAGTCCAAAATTACATTGAGAAAACTTGTCTAGAAAATTCTATAATGACTTAAAAAGAACTGAACACAATAAAAACAAAAGATCCATATAATGATATCAACTATGTCAGACTAGGGCTTAATCATGTTTGTACACCTACAATAGCTTCGGTCTTTGCCAAGAGTCCTTTTAAGTTTTTTTTAGAGGTTTGTATGCCATTAGAGAACCCCTACTTTTTCTATTGAGACAAATTAGGCATACTGGAATGGACATGAAGGATTCAAATAGCTGACCTCAACTAGTTTAGGATTGATACATAGTTATTGTATTGTTCTTATTATTGTTATTGCGGCCATTCTAACATTCAATTCAGAAGACTCCGCGTGAAAAGAATTTAGATGAAGCCATGAAGGTTTCTAGAGGCATCTATAGTTAACGTCTCATACATCTACTTGGGACGAGCTGCAAAAGCAGGTTGGATATTGAGATGACAGCATGATTGAACCTTTAACCCAAGCATTAATAAAGTCTGACGAGAACACAAAGCTCAACCATGATCTTCAAAATAACCACAAAAGACAAGTATCCAAATATGTAGAAATATGTACCACGGGATTACTTGCATCACGATCTCGCAAGATATTCTTGTCATCATAAATTTCAAAGAATATGTCTGAACACATTTAAGGCAAACCATCAACTATGGATAAGGGAAAAGGATCAAATTACAACATTGTGAGGAACACTACAAAAGAAACAGCCAAACCTCCATATTCATCAATCACGTACTGAAATTCTGCCCATGACTCTTGTTCGTGAGGTTCACAATGAACCATGCCAGGGAATATCAACAAAGCATTGCTATTAGCCTGCAATTAAAAAAGAAAACAGACGCACAATCTGAGCCATCCAAATGATATATGCTAGTACTTCTGCCATGAAAACTTTCTCCGCTTCATGTAGAACGCATATAAGATCTAATTTATACAGCATAAGGAAACCTCAACAGTTGTCCTTGCTGTTTCAGCAGCTGTGAGTTCAGTATCACGAACTCTTCTGTGGTCTCGCATTCCTTCAAGAGGGTGATAGCCCTGATTCCCAACATAGTTAGAGGAATCAGGAAATGAATCTGGGTAATCTGCTGCAACTGGAAGTCTTGAAAGGCTACTCTCACGTCCGACAGGCAGCCAATGCAATTGTGTAGCTCCGAGGAAAGGATTCTCAGGCCTGAAACTACATAGGAGCACATATATCAGTTGAAATTTTAAGGACACAAAATTTAATCAGAAAAAGCCAAACTTTGGTAGAACAAGAATAGCAAAAGTAAACAAATTGCATGACAAGTCCAATAATCACTCAGCTAGAGTCTCCAAAATGATACACCGGGAACCTAATCTCTTTCAAGGAGTACATAACTAAACTACCTTGTAGCTGAAAAGTCTCTCGTACATAACTAATATGTTGTCCGACTCTGACCAAACTATTCCTTCTCAACCTATTTAGCCTTGATGGTTTGTAGAATCAAATAATACCAAATTTAATGAAGAGAGAAAAGATTCTAAGTTCATTCCCACTGTTCATTCTAGTGTCGTTAAAGGCAAGCTAGGGGAGCTGTTAAGCCCTGAAACTCGGTGTAATTAAGATGAGTGCTTTGCCTCGCTTAATGTCGACACTTTAGTATAGGTACCCAGACCTCTATCTTGAAGATAGCAGCACTACATAAACCATAGCTGACAAACCACTATTTCTACGGTTAACTTAAGAAGACATTATAGATTTAGTATGTTAGTGATTCTGAAAAGAAAATTAGGATATTGAGGATTGGATTGGAACAAATTAGAAATATTAATCAAGTCAAGCACCCTTCTGTTCATGGGCTACAGATTCTCAAGCTTTTTCTTAATCAGGAGAGATTCTCAAGTTATATACCTTATACCTGAATGGTCAGAGAATCCCTGAACCTCATGTGATGGTTTGATCAAACTGCTTGTAACTCCAACTGATGCTGAGCAACCAACTCCATCAGCATGACATTTGAAGCAATGCGAAGGACCTACAAAAGCCGCCAATATCTTTAGAGAAAAAGCTAAACTAAGGACCACGTAAAAGTTAAAACACACACAAAAAATAATTGATAATACCTAATAAAGACACATCTTCTCATTAAGATGATGAGAAAAGAGTAAGTAGGCTTTCATCTAAATTTTATTTCGAAAATCAAACCAAAATTCCGATCAAATATGTCTAGAAGCAAAATCAGGGGCTTACGAGGTATTTGGTATTCAGTCACCCATAACACTTTAAACAACAACTAACAGTGACTGCCCTTCTCTTTCTGGGTTTCAAGCAGTAAAAAACAATAAATGATATACAAAATTATTTATTTGCAGATAAATGCAACAGGAATTAGAAAAACATTTTACGTTCTCACATATTCTTCTAAACTCTCTTGATTTAAAAGTAAAACTTATCATTTAGTGGAATCAAAATTATAACCACTCAAACTCTAGGCACAGAAAATACAACCAGAAAACCTGCCACTGAAGCAACCAGAGTGCAGTAAAAGCTCAAGGTAAACAAAAATACTCATTAAACAGAAACAGTAGGTTGTCCCACACTGATTGATGTGTGACCAAAGGAAAATAAAAGTAAAATCCACATTTTGATACCATAATAAATGCCAGTAATGCAATATACTTAAAGACATACAGCCACCATTACAATAGAATTTATTGCCAACATCCATCCCTTTCCACAGACATCAAACAATAACACATCCATATCAATACATATACTGCAGCAGCATATCAGAGACAAAATAAACCAAAAAATCAAATTTATTGCTAATGGCTGCTAATTTTTAAAAATTCAAGAAATATGATAGTGCATATCTATTAAAACTTTGAAGTGTAGAAACAGAAATAATTGTCTCTTTTAACAGACACCCAAAAAAATAGAAAGAGAAGATGTTCTAAAAAAGACTTTTTGGGTCTCTTTTGGATCAAAAGGTACAGTAAGAAGAGAAACACGACTATGGACTTACCGATGGAGATTGATGAAGAAGGCGTTGAGATGAACATGAAGAAAGAGACAGTCAAAGAAGAAAAGTAAAGAAAGTGTGTAATTAATTAGAAATGCAGTAGAGACGCAAAAACGTTAATAGGATCGAAGATTTTTGGTCGCTCTGACCCCAAACTAGAGCGAGTCTCAGTGGAAGTCTGATGAGTGGGTCAGCTGACTTGGACACGGGTGTCGTTTTCCACAGGTTGATTCGGAGGCTGGTCATGTGCGGCTAATATGTACGCGTGACTTGTGTGTGCTTTCTTGTTTTGACGGCTCACTTGCTTAGAACGTGATTTGGATAGTGTTTGGATATATATTTGGTTTTTGAAGGTGTATAAAAAATAACTTTTCCAAAAGTAATGTTGTATTTGAATATGTATTTTATTTGAAAAAATATTAAAGCTTAATGTATGGAAGAAAATTATTCAACCAAAAGTTGTCATAAACTATTTTTTATAACTTGAATTTCTTTTTTAAAAAAAATTTGCAAAACTAATCATATTGCATAAACAAATAGTTGTTAAGAAATGAGAGCAATATAGAACAATATAGTAACAGAGACAGCATGTATAGGATGAGAATGTAGAAGCTATCTTATTCAAGTGTGTTTCTTTTGTATCCTTCATAAGATAAAGTATACCCTATTTATAGGATATGGGATACATGAAAGGTTACAAGAATACACCTAAAGGTTACAAATATTAAGTGATGAATTAACTAAATACATAAACTCAAATGGTTCATGGAATAGGGATGTATGGAGTATTCAATGGACATCCACTTTAATATATTCATAACACTCCCCCTTGGATGTCCATCGAAAAGGTAATGTGCCTCATTAAAACCTTACTAGGAAAAACTCAGTGGGAAAACGCCTAGTGAAGGAAAAAGAGTACACACATCTTGTAATACGTATTGAGTGTTGCCTCATTAAAAACCTTACCAGTAAAACTCAATTGGGACAAAACCTTGGTTAAGAAAAAAAGAGTACAGCGCATATTATACTCCCCCTGATGAAAACTTTATTTGATATCTCGAAGACGATGCATTCCAATCTTATGCCTCAGCTTCTCAAATATTGATGTTGGCAATGCCTTAGTAAATAAATCTGCCAGATTATCACTTGAACGGATCTGTTGAACATCTATCTCACAATTTTGTTGAAGATCATACGTGAAAAAGAACTTTGGTGATATATATTTGTTCTGTATAATTTGATATATCCTCCTTTTAGTTGAGTTATGCAAGCAGCATTATCTTCATACAATATTGTTGGAATCTTCGTCTTTAAAGAAAGATCACACAGTTATTGAATGTGTTTAGTCACCAATCTCAACCATACACATTCTCGACTAGCTTCATGAATAGCTATTATCTCTGCATGATTGGAAGATGTAGCAGCTAAAGTTTGTTTTGTTGAACGCCATAAAATAGCGGTACCTCCACAAGTAAATAGATAGCCTTTTTGAGATCGGGCTTTATGTGGACCAGACAAATAACCTGCTTCTGCATAACTTCATTTGTGAATCGGATTCATAAGAATAAAACAATCATATGTCAATAGTCCCTCGGAGGTATCTGAGAATATGTTTAGCACTATTCCAGTGTCTTGGTGTTGGAAAGGAACTAAATCTTGCTAATAAACTTACTGCAAAAGTTATATCTGGTTGAGTATTTTTGCAAGATACATTAGTGCTCCAACTGCACTAAGATATGGAGTTTCATCACCAAGAAGATCTCCATCATTTTCATGAGGTTAAAACGGATTTTTATATTTATGTCAAGTGATCTCACAACCATCGGGGTACTCAATGGATATGCTTTATCCATATAAAAATGCTTTAGGATCTTTTCGGTATAAGTTGATTGATGGACAAAAATTCTATCTTTCATATGCTCAATTTGTAGACCAAGACAAAATTTTATCTTTCGAAGATCTTTCATTTCAAACTCTTTCTTCAAACTGATTACTGCCTTTGGAAGCTCCTCGGGAGTTCCAACGATATTTAGATCATCAACATACACATCGATTATAACAAATTCAGATCTAGACCTTTTTATAAAGACACAAGGACTAACTGGATCATTCTTATACCCTTCTTTCATCAAGTACTCACTCAAGTGATTATACCACATTTACCCTGATTGTTTCATATAAGGATTTTTGAAGCTTTATTGAACAAGTTTCCTGTGAACCTTTATAAGCTTCAGGCACTTCAAACCTTTCAGGAATTTTCATATAATATTTGTTGTCTAATGTGCCATACAAATAGGTTGTGACAACATCCATCAGACGCATATCAAGTTTTTCATGGGCTGCCATATTTATAAGATACCTGAAGGTGATTGCATCCACATGTAACGACCCGGCCAGTCGTTTCATGAGTTATAACATTGTTTTCATCGTTTCTGCTTTCTTCTGAGTTCTTCAGCTGTGTTTTATTGTATCATGTTGCTTGATTTGGGTCCGGAGTGGTTTTGGAGTGGAATGAGGCACTTAGCCTCCTATTTAGAAGCTTAAGTTGGAAAAAGTCAATCGGATGTTGACTTATATTTAGACGGTCTCGGAATGGAATTCCGAGAGTTGGAGTAGCTTTGTAGGGTCATTTGCGACCTGTGTGCAAAATATGAGAATATTCGGACGAGGTTTGATTGGTTTCGGAGTCATTTGTGGAAATTATGAGTTTGGAGTTCTTATCTTGAAGCCGAGATTTGATTCGATGTTTGGTGTTATTTTGAGTGATTCGTAGATTCGACTAAGTTTGAATGATGTTATAGGATGTGTTGGTATATTTGGTTGAGGTCCCGAGGGCCTCGGATGTGTTTCGGATAGTTATCGGAGGAGATTAGCTGTTGAAACAGGTGCTAGGTTGCTGAGGGGAGTTGCTAGAGTTTCAGGGGGGTTCTCTGAAGTTGAGAACGCGACCGCGCTAGAAATTTGCGGTCAGCGGTATGTTTTCGCGGGAGCGGCAGAATTCCGCGCTCAGCAGAGGATGTTGGCACGGACAGCGATGAAGGATGCGGGGGCGGCGGTAATTCCGCGGTCAGCGCTGAAGGACGCGGCGGCGGTGGATTTTTTGGTGGTCAGCGAATTTGGGATCCGGGAGTGCACTATAAATACGAGATTCAGGGTTTTATTTTCATATTTTGACCTAGAGAGCTCGGGCTTTGGCGATTTTTCGAAGGTTTTTCAAGGAATTCATCGGGGTAAGTGATTCTAACTCGGTTTATGCTATTATACATGAATATATCATGAAATCCATCATTTGATTAGAGATGTGGGATGAAAATTGGGGAAAATTTGTAGAACTTTATAAAATAAATTTTTGAGATTTGAAAGCCGATTCGAAGTCGGAATTGAGTAAAACTAGTATGGTTAGTCTCGTAATCGAGTGGGTTGTCGGATTTTGCGACTTTGGTCGAATTTCGAGACATGGGCCCGGGGCTCATCTTTTGAGTTGACTTTTGACTTTTGGCCTTAAGCTTAGTAATTTCTTATGGGATTGATTCCTTTAGCTCGTGTTGATTGTATCGAATTGTTTATGGCTAGACTCGGAGCGTCCGGAGGTCAACTTGAGGGGCAAAGGCATCGCGGAGTAGGATTTTGGCTTGGTTAAGGTAAGTAACTCTTCCAAACTTGGTTCTAAGGGTTCGAAACCCCGAACTATGTGCTATATGATTGTATTGAGGTGACGCACATGCCAAGTGACAGGCGAGTGGGCGTGCACCGTGAGAATTGTGGCCTGGTTCATTCCATGGCACCGCTAGTGACTCTTTCTTGATGATACCATTATTTCTATCATGTAACTAATTAAATGTGCTGTAAATCATGCTACCTATCCTGTTAAGGCTTCACGCCGATACTGATAAGGCCCGAGTGGTCATTTCTTGTTGTTGTATCACTAGATTATTGATGTTATGTACTCAGTCTTACCCATGCATATCATATCATGTCTCAATCTCAATCGTTATTTTTTGATGCATCATATCATTGTTTTGGGCTAGCTTTCATGGCATTGTGAGCCCGTGAGTGAGATTGGAGAGTGATGACTGAGAGAGGCCGAGAGCCTGAATGATGAGTGACAGTTATGGGTCGGGCTGCACGCCACGGCAGATTATTGATTATGCCTTCGTTGGCTGGTTATAGCGCTTGGGACGTAGGATCCCCTCCGGAGTCTGCATACCCACAGTGGGTGCAGATGATATTATTGAGGGATGGATTTCCCTGGACATGGATTTGTCCGAAGTATGGATATATGGAGATGGATTTCTCCACAAGGATGGATTTTCATTTTTCCTCGGTACCGGGTGACTTATAGTCAGTGATAAGTATGTTCCAGGATGGATTTCTCTAGGCCGAATGGTCATATGCGGTACCGAGTGGTTGAGTGTGTATATATATGTACCTGGAGATGGATTTCTCCTCAGGGTTGGATTACCCTTGTTTCCTCGGTACTGGATGACTTGCAGTTAGCGTTGTATATGTTCCGGGATGGATTTCCCTGGGCCGGATGGCCATATGCAGTACCGAGTGGTTGAGCACTTGAGAGTGGGAGCACATGGTGCATTTCATACATTTTATGCATTGGCATGTGGAGTTAGCCAAGCTTTATATTTTATATTGTTCAGATCTGTATATATTTCACCGTTGAGTTGTATTCTTGAAAGATTAGCATGCCTACTTTACTGCACAACTTATTTCTATTTTCTGTTGAGGCTACGTTCGTCACTACCTATTAGTCCAAAGGTTGGACTTGTTACTTACTGAGTTGGTGTACTCACGTTACCCGTTGCACCTTGTGTGCAGATCCAGGTGCTTTCGGTCCCGGTAGTAGTCGCTGATCGAGGTTGCAGACTTGGAAGGTTATTAAGGTATCTGCATGGCGTTCGCAGATTCTTGATCCTCCTTCTTTATTCCAGTTGTATTTCAGTTGTTCCTTAGTAAACATTGTAGTAGACTATGTTATTTATCTAGACGCTCATGTACCCCATGACACCCTGGTTTTGGGCTGGTTGTTTCGTATTATGGATTATGCCTTATGCTTTTAAACAGTTTACTCAATTGATAAATGCGTTTTTCCGCAGATGTTCTAAATTCTAGTATTGTGGTTTGGATTACGTTGAGTTGAGGCTTACCTAGTCCCATGATAGGCGCCATCACGACGGGATGAGTTTGGGTCGTGACAAGATGGTATCAGAGCCTAGGTTACATAGGTCTCACGAGCCATGAGCGGGTTTAGTAGAGTCTTGCGGATCAGTACGAAGACGTCTGTACTTATCTTCGAGAGGCTGCAAGACCTTTAGGAAAAACTTTACATTCTTGAATTCTTTTCATGCGAATCGGTTGATTCTGGAACTAAACTTCTGTTATTCTATTCTCTCACAAATGGTGAGGACACGTACTACCAGTCAAGGCGGACAACCACCAGTACCACCAGTTGGGGTCGCGAGGGGCCGAGGTCGCGGCAGAGGCCGTGGAAGAGGTAGAGGTGCAACTCACACTACAGCTAGGGCAGCACCAGCAAATCCACCACCCGCCCCAGTTCAGGATCAGGTTCCAGGTGTAGATGCCCAAGCGGGACCAGCTCAGGCACCAGCTGTGCCTATGGTTATTCCAAGTCTTCAGGAGACCTTAGCTCAGATTCTAACCCTGTGCACCAGTCTTGCTCAGGCGGTCGCTGTTTCCACTACAGTAGCTACTTCCCAGACCGGGAGAGGAACTCAAACTCCCGCCGCCCGCACACCCGAGTAGGTTGTTCTGGGACTTCAAACACCGGGGGCACCACCAGCCTAGCCGGTTGCACCTACTCAAGACTATGCGGTACCAGTCATGCCCGATGATGAGCAGCGTAGGTTGGAGAGGTTCAGGAGACTTCAGCCTCCGACCTTTAGTGGTAGAGAGGGCAAGGATGCCCAAGGTTTCTTGGACAAGTGTTAGAGGATTCTTCGTACAGCGGGTATTCTGGAGACCAGTGGGGTTCACTACCTTTCAGTTCTCGGGAGCTTCCTTTACTTGGTGGGAGGCTTATGATAGGCGTAGGCATGTTGGTGCAGCGCCCCTTGCCTGGCATCAGTTCTCCATTCTCTTCCTAGAGAAGTATGTACCGTGGTCCCGCAGAGAAGAGCTGCGTAGACAGTTCGAGCAGCTCCGTTAGGAGGGTATGACTATGATGCAGTATAAGATGAGCTTCTCCGAGTTGGCCCGTCATGCTATCTGGCTAGTTCCCACGGAAAGGGAGAGGATTAGGAGGTTCGTTGATGGCCTCACGCATCAGTTACAAATTTTTCTGACCAGAGAGAGAGCATCTAGCGCTTCTTTTGAGGAGGTGGTTGACATTGCCAGAAAGATAGAGTTAGTTTGTCGCCAATAGCAGGTTGAGAGGGAGGCCAAGAGGCCTCAGGGATCTGGTAGTTTTGGTGATGTTCCTTCTGGAGGGCAGTTCCAGCACGACAGAGGCCGTCCACTCATACATGCTCAGTCAGCTCGTTCAGGTCACCGTGGTGGATCATCTGGCCAGGGTCCCCATAGTTCACATCAGGGCCACTTATCTCTCAGTGCCCTTCCAGCTCAGAGTTCGACTCATGCACCATCAGTTCAGGGCTCATCTATGCCTGGTTCTTCTAGTGGTCATCCCGGTGTTCGGGGCTCCCTTCAGTCCCCGTTGCTAGTGGCCGGTAGAGGTTGCTTTGAGTGTGGAGACTTGGGTCATATCAAGAGGTTCTGTCCCCGCCTTTCGGGAGGTTCATCCCAGCAGAGGAGTCAGCCTTCATCTTCAGCACCTTTTACTTCCCCACCCGCCTAGTCAGCTCGAGGTGGAGGTCAGTCATCTAGGGGTCGCCCTAGAGGGGGAGGTCGATCAGGTGGCGGTCAGGCCCATTTCTATGCACTCCCTGCTGGACCCGATGCTATTGCTTCAGATGTTGTGATCACAGGTATTATCTCAGTTTGCCACATGGATGCCTCTGTATTATTTGATCCTGGTTCCACTTTTTCATATGTTTCATCATATTTTGCCCATTATCTGGATACACCCCGCGAGTCTCTTGTTTCATCTGTTCGTGTATCCACTCCTGTGGGCGATACTATTATAGTGGATCGCGTGTATCGATCTTGTGTGGTAACTATTGAGGGTTTGGAGACCCGAGTAGACCTCTTGTTGCTTAGTATGGTGGATTTTGATGTGATATTGGGTATGGATTGGTTGTCTCCGTGTTATGCTATTTTGGACTGTCACGCTAAAACAGTGATGCTAGCTATGCCGGGGGTACCACGGATTGAGTGGCGAGGTTCGATGGATTATGTTCCCAGCAGGGTGATTTCATTCTTGAAGGCCCAACGGATGGTTGGAAAGGGATGCCTTTCTTATTTGACCTTTGTGAGGGATGTCAGTGCAGAGACTCCTAGTATTGATTCAGTTCCGGTGGTGAGAGATTTTCCGGACGTATTTCCTGCAGAACTGTCGGGCATGCCACCGGATAGGGATATTGACTTCGGTATTGATTTGGTGCCGGGCACACAGCCCATTTCTATTCCACTGTATCGTATGGCACCGGCAGAGTTAAAGGAATTGAAAGAGCAGTTTCAGGAGCTCCTTAATAAGGTGTTTATTCGGCCTAGTGTGTCGCCTTGGGGTACGCCTGTTCTATTTGCGAAGAAGAAGGATGACACTATGAGGATATGCATTGACTACAGACAACTGAATAAAGTTACAATCAAGAACAAGTACCATTTGCCTTGTATTGATGATTTATTTGACCAGCTTCAGGGAGCGAGAGTGTTCTCCAAGATTGATCTCCGGTCAGGGTATCACCAGTTGAAGATTAGGGACTCGGACATTCTTAAGACAGCTTTCAGGACCCGATACGGTCATTATGAGTTCCTTGTTATGTCTTTTGGGCTGACCAATGCCCCAGCAGCGTTCATCTGATGAACAACGTGTTTCGGCCTTATCTCGACTCGTTTGTTATTGTATTCATTGATGATATTCTGGTGTACTCTCATAGCTAGGAGGAGCACACTGAGCATTTGAGAGTTGTATTGCAGCGGTTGAGGGAGGAGAAGCTTTATGCTAAGTTCTCCAAGTGTGAATTTTGGCTCAGTTCAGTGGCGTTCTTGGGACACGTGGTGTCCAGTGAGGGTATTCAGCTTGATCCGAAAAAGGTAGAGCGGTCCAGAGTTGGCCTAGACGGTCCTCAGCCATAGAGATTCGTAGCTTTCTTGGTTTGGCTAGCTATTATCGTCGGTTCGTTCAGGGATTTTCATCTATTGCATCACCCTTGACCAAGTTGACCCAAAAGGGTGCTCCTTTAAAGTGGTCGGATGTGTGTGAGGCGAGCTTTCAGAAGCTCAAGACCGCCTTGACCGCAGCTCCAGTGTTAGTTCTGCCGTCAGCTTCAGGTTCTTATGCGGTATATTGTGATGCTTCTCGGGTTAGTATCGGATGTGTGTTGATGTAGGAGGGTAGAGTGATTGCTTATGCTTCTCGTCAGTTGAAGCCCCATGAGAAGAACTACCCTGTTCATGATTTGGAGTTGGCTGCCATTGTCCATGCGTTGAAGATTTGGAGGCATTATCTCTATGGTGTGTCTTGTGAGGTGTTTACTGATCATCGTAGCCTCCAGCACTTGTTTAAACAGAAGGATCTCAATTTGAGGCAGCGGAGATGGTTAGAGCTTCTAAAGGACTATGATATCACTATTTTGTACCATCCGGGGAAGGCCAATGTAGTGGCCGATGCCTGAGTAGGAAGGCAGTGAGTATGGGCAGTCTTGCATTCATTCCTGTTGGGGAGAGACCTCTTGTAGTTGATGTTCAGGCTTTGGCCAATCTGTTGGTGAGGTTGGATGAGCCCAGTCAGATCCTAGCTTGCGTGGTTTCTCGGTCTTCATTGTTTGATCGCATTAGAGAACGCCAGTATGATGATCCTCATTTGTTAGTCCTCAAAGACAAGGTTTTGCATGATGATGCCAGAGATGTGACTTTTGGTGATGCCGGGGTATTGTGGATGCAGGGCCGGATATGTGTGCCCAATATGGATGGACTTCGGGAGTTAATTCTAGAGGAGGCCCACAGTTCGTGGTATTCCATCCATCCGGGTGCCACAAAGATGTATCAGGATTTGAGGCAGCACTATTGGTGGAGGAGAATGAAGAAGCATATAGTGGGGTTTGTAGCTCGGTGGCTCAATTGTCAGCAGGTGAAATATGAGCATTAGAGATCGGGTAGCTTGCTTCAGCAGATAGATATTCCAGAGTGGAAGTGGGAGCGAATCACCATGGACTTCGTGGTTGGACTCCCACGGACTTTGAGGAAGTTCGATGCTATTTGGGTGATTGTGGATCGGCTGACCAAGTCCGCGCACTTCATTCCTGTATATACCACTTATTCTTTAGAGTGGTTGGCTGAGATATATATCCGAGAGATTGTTCGCCTGTATGGTGTTCCAGTGTCTATCATTTCAGATAGAAGTACTCAGTTTACATCGCAGTTTTGGTGGGCCATGCAGCGAGAGTTGGGTACTTAAGTGGAGTTGAGCACAACTTTTCACCCTCAGACGGACGGGCAGTCCGAGCGCACTATTCATATTTTGGAGGACATGTTACGTGCTTGTGTCATTGATTTTGGAGGTTCATGGGACCAGTTTTTACCACTCGCGGGGTTTGCTTACAACAACAGTTATCAGTCGAGTATTCAGATGGCTCCATATGAGGCTTTGTACGGGAGACAGTGTAGATCTCCAGCGGGATGGTTTGAGCCGAGCGAGGCTAGACTTTTGTGTACAGACTTAGTGCATGATGCTTTGGACAAAGTGAAAGTGATTCAGGAGCGGCTTCGTACAGCGCAGTCAAGATAAAAGAGTTATGCCGACAGAAAGGTTCGTGATGTGTCTTATATAGTTGGGGAGAAGGTTCTATTGAAGGTCTCACCGATGAAGGGTGTTATGAGATTTGGTAAGAGGGTCAAGTTGAGCCCTCGGTTCATTGGGCCTTTTGAGGTACTTCGCAGAATAGGGGAGGTGCTTATGAGCTTGCTTTGCCGCCTAGCTTGTCGGGGGTGCATCCGGTATTTCATGTTTCTATGCTCCAGAAGTATATCGGCAATCCGTCTCATGCTTTGGATTTCAGCACGGTTCAGTTAGGCGATGATTTGACTTATGATGTGGGCGGCAGGTCCGTAAGTTGAGATCAAATGATATAGCTTCAGCGAAAGTGCAGTGAGAGGTCGGCCCGTAGAGGAAGCTACTTGGGAGACCGAGCAGGAGATGCGGATCAGATATCCACACCTATTTGAGGCTTCAGGTACGTTTCTAGACTCGTTCGAGGATGAACGTTTGTTTAAGAGGGGGAGGATGTAACGACCCAGCCGGTCGTTTCATGAGTTACAACTTTGTTTTCCCCGTTTCTGCTTTCTTTTGTGTTCTTCAGCTGTGTTTTATTGTATCATGTTGCTTGATTTGGGTCCGGAGTGGTTTTGGAGTGGAATGAGGCACTTAGCCTACTATTTAGAAGCTTAAGTTGGGAAAAGTCAACCAGATGTTGACTTATGTGTAGACGGTGGAATGGAGTTTTGAGAGTTGGAGTAGCTTTGTAGGGTCATTTGCGGCCTGTGTGCAAAATTTGAGAATATTCGGACGAGGTTTGATTGGTTTCAGAGTCATTTGTGGAAATTCTAAATTTGGAGTTCTTAGGCATGAATCCGAGATTTGATTCGATGTTTGGTGTTATTTTGAGTGATCCGTAGATTCGACTAAGTTTAAATGATGTTATAGGATGTTTTGGTATGTTTGGTCGAGGCCCCGAGGGCCTCGAATGTTTTTCGGATAGTTATTGGAGGGGAGTTGCTAGACTTTCAGAGGGGTTCTCTGAAGTTGAGAACGCGGACCGCGCCAGAAATTCGCGGTCAGCGGTGTGTTCTTGCGGGAGCGGCAGAACTCCACGCTCAGCGGAGGAGGCTGGCACGGACAGCGGTGAACGACGCGGGGGCAGATTTAATTCCGCGGTCAGCGGTGAAGGATGCAACGGCGGTGGTTTTTTGGCGGTCAAGGAATTTGGGATCTGAGAGTGCACTATAAATACGAGATTCAGGATTTTATTTTCATATTTTGACCTAGAGACCTAGGGCTTTGGCGATTTTCGAAGGTTTTTCAAGGAATTCATCGGGGTAAGTGATTTTAACTCGGTTTATGCTAAAATACATGAATATATCATGGAATCCATCATTTGATTAGAGATTTAGGATGAAAATTTGAGAAAATTTGTGGAACATCATAAAATGAACTTTTGAGATTTGAAAGCCGATTCGAAGTCGGAATTGAGTGAAACTAGATGGTTAGTCTCGTAATCGAGTGGGTTGCGGGATTTTGCAACTTTGGTCGGATTTTGAGACGTGGGCCCGAGGCCCATCTTTTGAGTTGACTTTTGACTTTTGGCCTTATGCTTAGTAATTTCTTATGGGATTTATTCCTTTAGCTCGTGTTGATTGTATCAAATTATTTATGGCTAGATTCGGAGCGTCTGGAGGTCGATTTGAGGGGCAAAGGCATCGCGGAGTAGGATTTTGGCTTGGTTAAGGTAAGTTACGCTTCCAAACTTGGTTCTGAGGGTTCGAACCCCGAACTATGTGCTATATAATTGTATTGAGGTGACGCACATGCCAAGTGACAGGAGTGTGGGCGTGCACCATAAGAATTGTGGCCTAGTTCATTCCATGGCACCGCTAGTGACTCTTTCTAGATGATACCATTGTTTCTATCATGTGACTAATTAAATGTGCTGCAAATCATGCTAGCTATCCTGTTAAGGCTTCACACCGATATTGATAAGGCCCGAGTGGTCATATCTTATTGTCGTATGACTAGATTATTGATGTTATGTACTCTGTCTTACCCATGCATATCATATCATGTCTCTATCTCAGTCGTTATTATTTGACGTATCATATCATTGTTACGGGCTAGCTTTCATGGCATTGTGAGCTCGTGAGTGAGACTGGAGAGTGATGACCGAGAGAGGTCGAGAGCCTGAATGATGAGTGATAGTTATGGGTTGGGCTGCACGCCGCAGCGGATTATTGATTATGCCTTCATTGGCTGGTTATAGCGCTTGGGACGTAGGAGCCCCTCCGGAGTCTGCACACCCACAGTGGGCGCGGATGATATTATTGAGGGATGGATTTCCCTGGACATGGATTTCTCCGAAGTATTGATATATGGAGATGGATTTTCCTTTTTCCTCGGTACCGGGTGACTTATAGTCAGTGATGAGTATGTTCCGGGATGGATTTCCCTAGGCCGAATGGTCATATGCGGTACCAAGTGGTTGAGTGTGTATATGTATGTACCTGGAGATGGATTTCTCCTCAGGGTTGGATTACCCTTGTTTCCTCGGTACTGGATGACTTGCAGTTAGTGTTGTATATGTTCCGGGATGGATTTCCCTGGGCCGGATGGCCATATGCAGTACCGAGTTGTTGAGCACTTGAGAGTGGGAGCAGATGGTGCATTTCATACATTTTATGCATTGGCATGTGGAGTTAGCCGAGCTTTATATTTTATATTGTTCAGATATGTATATATTTCACTGTTGAGTTGTATTCTTGAAAGATTAGCATGCCTACTTTACTGCATAGCTTATTTCTATTTTCTGTTGAGGCTACGTTCGTCACTACCTATTAGTCCAAAGGTTGGACTTGTTACTTACTGAGTTGGTGTACTCACGTTACCCGCTGCACCTTGTGTGCAGATCCAGGTGCTTTCGGTCCCGGTAGTAGTCGCTGATCGAGGTTGCAGACTTGGAAGGTTGTTGAGGTATCTGCATGGAATTCGCAGATTCTTGATCCTCCTTCTTTATTCCAGTTGTATTTCAGTTGTTCCTCAGAAAACATTGTAGTAGACTATGTTATTTCTCTAGACGCTCATGTACCCCGTGACACCCTGGTTTTGGGCTGGTTGTTTTATATTATGGATTATGCCTTATTCTTTTAAACAGTTTACTCAATTGATAAATGCGTTTTTTCGCAAACGTTCTAAACTCTAGTATTGTGGTTTGGATTACGTTGAGTTGAGGCTGGCCTAGTCCCACGATTGGCGCCATCACGTTGGGATGAGTTTGGTTCATGACACCACCATAGGAGAATATGTCTCCATATAATCGGTGATTGCATCCTGTAATACCCCATAATTTAATCCGAGGACAAATTGGTCATTTAGCTAACAATTAAAAAAAAATGAAATAAAGCAACTTATGAGGCCAAAGCCCATTAGAATAGTAGGGCGTGAGAACTAATAAGGGTTTGGAGAGGAAAAGACTTTCCTGCCAACAAATGGAGTACATAAAAGAAAACATGGAAAAACGTTTACAATTCTAATCGGTAATCAAATTGAGAGCGAGAAGATTTAGCAGCAACTTGGAGTCAAAACCAAATTATTGGCCCGGAGAGACAAGGACACGAGGCTTGAAGAGGAACAAGACGCACCAGTTGTTTTCTTGAATAGAAAGTGCTCTATTTGGCATCAAAGAGTTTTAACAAGAAACTACCAAACTAGCAACGTGAGTATTCTGGAAGAATTTTAGTTTTATATTGTTTAAATCTTCCATTATAATATTGGGATTTAGTTTGGTCTTTAATTATAGGGAGTAGTATTAGATACGGGCTTTTATGATAAAATTGATTAGTTGTTGAATTGGTGATACGAAGGAATTACAGTGAATTAGTTTAATAGGGACATGGCAGCGTAATTGAGGTTATTTCAAGTGGAATAAGGAGGAATTTGACAGAATAATACCCGATTATGTTGGTAGTTCATGAAGTTGATACTTACCCAGTGTTTGTGATAATATAGATTGATCGAAAGAAGTTGTACGGACCGCTCGAAGTTGCGCGCTTGGTATTTCGGCACGAGTATAGTGAGTAGTAATCTTACCGCAATTTGTGTTTTCATAATTGGCATGATTTACACATGATTTTTAATATGAATATGTTACCGATTATATTAAGTTGCATGTGGGACAAGTCTTTTACTCGATATGATACCGAAATAGTTATTGGAGATGATTAGCTTTAAATATTCTTGTTGTCACTAGATATGTTCTACCGTTACTTGAATTTACTGTTATTGAAAGAAATTACATAATTTGATAAGAACCGAAATGCCCTATATTGTTTTAAAATATTTTCCTATGAGTATATACGGATACAAAGACAAGTATAGATGGGAGTAGACTTTGAAGGATCCCGTAGCTAACGGCGGGTTCGTTAGACCTGGTGCACCTTGTATTTACCGATTACAGAGTACAGTTATAGCTCTCGCTAGTGGGAAGGTAAAACTAGCGTACCATTACCGATTTCCCTCGAGTAGGGACTACCGTTATATTTGACTTCTTGCGAAGAAGTCCACAGTTATATCGATTACATGATCCGTTCACTGAAACCTCCCAAATGTGAATATTGATATTAGATAGTGGTTACCGAGCTTATTACCGAACTGTTAATTATATTATACTACAAGAAAAGCATGACGAGACTGAAAATTATTTATTGTTTCTGAAAGGACATTTTTATGTATTTTCTCTTTGAGATACTAGCATGTTTCTGACTTGTCCTCAAATAAAAACGGTTGTGGTTAAGTGTTATTACTCACTGAGCTAGCGACTCATTCCCCGCTAATTTTTTTACAGAGACAGCAGTTGACGCAGGCGAGGACTTCGTTAATTAGAGCGCACAGGTTGATATTTCTCGGTGAACCTCGCACTTGTTCGCGTGGGCAGAGATTTTATTTATTGTTATGGTCTTTTCATTGAATTCTTAGAGTCGCTCCATAGTCATTATTTTAGTGTCATGAGTATTCTTTTGTTATTATAGTCTTATGTTAAGTATCGTTCTCACTTATCAAAGTTGGAGATAAATTAGTATTTCTAGTGGTTAGTTGGTGGTTTAGTTATGATGGAGACTTGTATTGGTTAATTGACAAGTTGTCAGTTGTTTGGTATGATATTAGGATGTTTGGTTGTTGATTTGAGACAGGAAATTTTTGGGATGGTCCAGAAACACGGGAAACTCTGTCCGATTTTCTGTAAAATTACCGATGAGGCTTACTTGGGAATACTTGCTCCTAAGCGCCGGTCACAATCCTAAATTGGGTTGTGACAAAGTTGGTATCAGAGCTTAGGCTTTAAGTCCCGAGTCATGGAGCAATGTTTAGTAGAGTCTTGTTCATGGGTATGTAGGCGCCCATACTTATGATCTTGAGGCTACTGAACATTTAGGAATGTTTTCCCTTCTTTCATTCTTTGATCGTGCGTTGAGTTAACTTGAGATTGACTTTGGAATATTTCTTTCGCAGATGGCTAGGTCACGCACACCCTAATCTGCTGGACGTGGTGCTGGATGTGGTACTACCCGGGGTGGAGGTCAAGTTGGGGTTCATCAAACTAGAAGATAGACTGCTCCTCAACCTCAAGGTGGGAACGTGGGTCAAACCCAAGCTGTTATGCCAGATTAAGTGCAAGAGCAGGGAGTTCAGAACGCTCCACCACCAGTGCCAACTGTTGTACCTACTGTTGCCTTACCTGCAGATGTAGTGGCAAGGTTATTGAATGTGTTAGTGGCATTGGTGCCTACTCAGGGCGGAAGTTCAGCTCCTCAGGCTACTTTACAGACACAAGCACCTGCACAGACTCAACCTTTCGAGAATAAGGAAGTATCCCTACACGAGTTCCTGAAATTGAAATCACCAAAATTTACAGGTTCCGATAATTCAGCAGATCCTCAAAGTTTCTTGGATGGGACACTTAAGGCATTATATGCTCTTGGATGTTCTAGTGAGAGAGCCGTGGAGCTCGCAGCATACACACTAGAGGATATGGCCAACACATGGTATGAAACTGTATTGCTAGGAAGGCCAGCAGGAGCACCACCACTGACATGGGACGAGTTCACTAAGTTGTTCAAGAATCATTTTCTTCCAGACAGTCTGATGCAACAATATGCTAGAGACTTCGAGAGATTGGTTCAGACTCCAGATACTGATGTGTCAACATATAACACTAAGTTTTGTAAACTGGCTATATATGCTCCTCACTTAGTGCCTACCGAAGAATCTCGAATTCAGAGGTTGGTTGATGGATTGGTTGGTCGTCTATACACTGCAGTAGCCCCACAGATGAAGACTTTATCCTACTCTGATGTAGTTGACCTTGCTAGAAAGATTGAAAACAAGGGACGTGAAGAGCGTGCAGCTAGTGAATTACGTAAGAAGGCCAAGACAAGATGGGCTTTCAGTGGCGGTTTTAGTGAAAGTAGAAGAGCAGGAAATCAGGGACAACAACAACAACAGGGTTCTCAGACAGGGACACACATGTCTTCACAGTCCACATGCAGACCACATTATAGACAAGGTAATAGGGCACCATCATCTTCTGGACATCGTAATTCTGGGCAGATACATGCCACCACTCCAGTCTGCCAGACCTGTGGTAGATCACATTTGGGCCAATGTCGTGTTCTAACGGGAGAGTGCTTTCGGTGTGGCCAGTTGGGACATCAGTTGAGGGATTGCCCTCAGCCTCCGAGAAATTTCAACCAGGCTTCTATTCAGTCAGCTGCACCGACTCAGACTACTCGTAATACTTCAGGTGCTACAGGTACAGGAAATATAAAGGTCGAGGTGCTGCAGACCGTGCTACTGTGAATCAAGGACAAGGGAATGCTGGTAGAGGTCAGGCGAGAGTTTTTGCATTTACTAGACAGGATGCTCAGGCCTCGAATGCAGTGGTTGTGTATTCTTTCTGTCTGTTCATTTGATGCACTTGCATTGATTGATCCGATAACTACTCACTCTTATGTGTCCTCGTACTTTGCTTTGAGGTTTAGTAGACAGCCTGAGCTATTGAATGATCCTTTTCTAGTTTCTACTCCTGTTGGAGAGTCTCTGTTAGCTGAATATGTGTATCGTGCTTGTCAGATTCGAGTTGAGGGTAGAGATACTCTAGCTGACCTTATTGTACTTGATATGATTGACTTTGACATGCTGATGGGAATGGATTGGTTATCTTCTTGCTATGCTATAGTCGATTGTCATGCAAAGATAGTAAGGTTTGAGATACCAAATGAACCCAGTTTTATTCTAAGAGGGAGTCAGGTTCCAGAGACTTGCAAAATTGTATCTTTTATGAAAGCTCAACAACTTCTGAAGAAAGGTTGCTTGGGTATCTTAGCTATTGTAAATGATACAAGAAAGGAAACAGTTAGAACAGAAAATGTACCAGTAGTGAAAGAATTTTCTGATGTATTTCCTGAGGATTTACCAGGATTGCTTCCAGTACGAGAAATAGACTTTGGTATTGATTTGCTACCTGACACACAACCCATATCGATACCCCCATATCGAATGGCACCAACAGAGTTGAGGGAGATAAAGCAACAGTTACATGATTTGTTAGATAAGGGTTTTATTAGACCTAGTGTATCACCATGGGGTGCACCAGTACTGTTCGTAAAGAAGAAAGACCGATCCCTAAGAATGTGCATTGACTACAGGCAGTTGAACAAGATAACAATATGCAATAAATATCCTTTGCCCCGTATAGATGACATGTTTGATCAGTTACAAGGAGCTGCCCACTTTTCAAAGATTGACCTCCGTTCTGGTTATCATCAACTTAGAATCAAAGATGAAGATATTTCTAAGACTGCTTTCAGAACTCGATACGGGCACTATGAGTTTCTCGTGACGCCTTTAGGACTGACTAATGCTCCAGCGGCATTCATGGATTTAATGAATAGGGTGTTCAAGCCGTTTCTGGATAGATTTGTAATACTATTTATTGATGATATCCTGATATATTCTCGCAGCCAAGGAGAACACGAGGATCATCTCAGGACTGTGTTGCAGACATTGCGAGAACATCGGCTTTATGCTAAGTTCTCGAAGTGTGAATTCTGGCTAGACTCGGTAGCATTTTTGGGGCATGTTGTATCCAAAGATGGAATTATGGTAGATTCTAAGAAGACTGAAGCTGTGCAGAAATGGCCCAGACCTACTTCTCCTACAAAGATTCGCAGCTTTTTAGGCTTAGCAGGCTATTATAGGCGTTTTGTGCAGGATTTCTCCAGAATAGCAGCGCCGCTGACCAAGCTAACGCAGAAAAATGCAAAGTTTTAGTGGACGGAGGAGTGTGAGCAAAGCTTTCAGAAGCTCAACGTGTCTGACAACTGCACCAATATTAGCCTTACCATCAGGTTCTGGAGGATTTACAGTATTCTGTGATGCCTCGAGG
Source organism: Nicotiana attenuata (assembly GCF_001879085.1). Classification (NCBI taxonomy): domain Eukaryota; kingdom Viridiplantae; phylum Streptophyta; class Magnoliopsida; order Solanales; family Solanaceae; genus Nicotiana; species Nicotiana attenuata. The sequence continues at coordinate 72,449 of NW_017674532.1, forward strand.
GTGAGATTAGGATGTGTTCTCATGCAAAATGGTCGTGTTATAGCTTATGCTTCGAGACAATTGAAAAAGCACGAGCAAAACTATCCTACACATGATTTCGAGATGGCTGCAGTGGTATTTGCTCTAAAAATTTGGAGACATTATCTATACGGCGAAACTTGTGAGATTTATACTGACCATAAAAGTTTGAAGTATATCTTTCAGTAGAGAGATCTGAATCTTCGGCAGTGTCGTTTGATGGAACTACTCAAAGACTATGATTGTTCTATTTTGTATCATCCTGGAAAAGCCAATGTGGTGGCTGATGCATTGAGCAGAAAATCTATGGGGAGTTTGGCACATATAGCCCCTGCAAAGAGACCTTTGGCCAAAGATATTCAGCGACTAGAAGATACAGGTATCAAATTTAGTGTCGGAAATTCAGAGGCATTGTTGGCTTGTGCTCAGGCTAAGTCTTCATTAGTTGAGCGCATTAAGGCCACCCAATATGAGGATGAACGATTATGTAAATACAGAGATGAGGTCATAGCTGGTAACAGCAAGGATATGATTGTTGAAAGTGATGGTGTTCTTCGAATGGGTGACAGGCTATGTGTAGCAGACGTAGATGGGTTGAGACATGCTATTCTTGAAGAAGCCCACAACTCTAAATACACTATAAATCCTGGATCCACAAAAATGTACCATGACCTGAAGCAATTTTATTGGTGGGAAGGTATGAAGAAAGATGTTGCTAACTTTGTTTCTAGTTGTTTGACTTGTCAGCAGGTCAAGGCTGAGCATCAGCGACCCGCAGGACTACTACAACAAATTGAGATTCTAGAGTGGAAATGGGAAAGAATTACTATGGATTTTGTATCCGGTCTACCACGAACTCTTAGAGGTTATGACTCTGTATGGGTGATTGTAGATCGACTGACGAAATCAGCAGACTTTTTGCCAGTAAAGACTACATATGGTGGAGTCAGGTATGCACAGATATTTATGAACAAAATTGTCCGACTTCACGGAGTTCCAATATCCATCATCTCTGATAGAGGATCACAATTTACGTCACGCTTTTGGAAATCTTTTCAAGAAGCATTGGGTACACGAGTAGATCTTAGTATTGCATTTCATCCACAGACAGACGGGCAGTCTGAACGTACTATACAGATCTTGGAGGATATGTTGAGAGCTTGCATTCTTGAGTTTGGAGGTAGTTGGGATGCTATCTACCTTTAGCTGAATTTGCTTACAACAATAGCTTCCAGTCCAGTATTCAAATGGCACCGTACGAAGCATTGTATGGTAGAAGATGTCATTCTCCTATCGGATGGTTTGAAGCTGGTGAGACTAACTTATTGGGACCCAACCTAGTACAAGAAGCTATGGACAAGGTCCAGTTGATCAGACAAAGATTGCTTGCATCTCAAAGTAGACAAAAGTCTTATGCTGATAAGAGAAGAAGAGATTTAGTGGACACAATTGGGGACAAAATGTTCCTACGAGTCTCCCCTATGAAAGGTGTGATGCGGTTTGGGAAAAGAGGCAAGTTGAGCCCCAGGTTTATAGGACCGTATGAGATACTAGACCGAGTAGGAGCGGTGGCTTATCAGTTGGCACTTCCTCCTGAGTTGTCCTTTATTCACCCAGTGTTTCATGTCTCAATGCTAAGAAAATGTATATTAGACTCATCTCAGGTGATTGAAGCACCGACTATACCACTCGATGAGAAGTTGTCTTACGAGGAGGAGCCTACGGCTATTGTTGATAGACAAATAAGAAAACTACGGTCAAAAGAAATCGTGTTCGTGAAAGTCATATGGAGAAATCAAACAGTTGAAGAAGCTACTTGGGAAATAGAAGACACTATGCGAGTCAAGTACCCCCATTTGTTTCAGTCTACAAGTACGAACTTGAGTTAAATTCGGGTACCGAATTTCATAAGGTGGGGAGAATGTAATAACCCGTATTTAAAAGAGGGCATAATTGTCCTTTAGCAAGAATTAAAAAAAAATGACAAAAGACAAAAGAGGAAAATAAGATTAATAAACAAATAATTAAATAATAAAATTAGTTGGGTCAAGCCCACAAGAAAGAATGAACGTATTTCAGCACATCAAAGAAAAAGGGATTTGGGTCTTTGGAATTTAGGTCAAAATTAACAACTGAAGATTTAAGAGAGTTAGAAGAGTTGAAGAGAACCGAAAACAGTGGAATTACCCCTGTTTCACGAAGGAGAAAAACGTGCAAAAACTTGACACTGCAGAATTGTAAAGCTAGGAACGGTATCCACACTCGACAACATCTGCGAATTCGAATAACTTTCGATTTCTTCGGGTATCATTTAAACTCTCTTATTTGAGTCTACATGACAGATTCTTAAATTTTCTTATTCAGTTTACTAACTACATATCAGTCTATCTATATATTACAAAGAGGGCAAAACGCACAAGTTTTTAATTTGGTGTAAAATAATGAGTAAATTTTTATAAATAGTTAGAATTAACAGATTATCTACTGGTTGAATTACCCTTCGCCTGGGTAAATATGATTAGATGAAGTTAGACTCAAACATGAACCCCGACGATTGGGTTTTCTAAAATAGCTATGAATTAGCCTAAATAAGGAAATTAACATGAGATCGATATGATGTAATTATAGATTGATTGGAGGAATTTTTACGAGTTGCTTGAGGTGAAGCAGTTGGTATTTCGGCACGAGTACTGTGAGTAGTAATCTTACCTCAAATTGTGTTTTCATAACTTGCATGATTTACACATGATTTTTTAATATGAATATTTACCGATTATTTTGAGTTGCATGTGGGACAAGTCTTTTAGTCGATATGATACCGAAATAGTTATTTGAGATGAATACCGTGGTTTTAAATATTTTCGTTGTCACTAAATCTGTTTTACCGTTACTTGGATTTACTGTTATCGAAATGAAACTTCATGATTTTATAAGAACTGAAATGCCCTATATTATTTTAAAATATTTTCCTATGAGTATATACGGATACAGAGACAAGTATAAATGGGAGTAGACTTTGAAGGATCCCGTAGCTAACGGCGGGTTCGTTAGACCTGGTGCACCTTGTATTTACCGATTACAGAGTACAGTTATAGCCCTCGCTAGTGGGAAGGTAGAACTAGCATACCGTTACTGATTTTCCTCGAGTAGGGACTACCGTTAAATTTGACTTCTTGCGAAGAAGTCCACAGTTATACCGATTACATGATCCGTTCATTGAAACCTCCCAAATATGAATATTGATGTTATACAGTGGTTACCGATCTTATTACTGAATTGTTAAATGTATTATACTACAAGAAAAACATGATGAGACTAAAATTATTTATTGTTTCTGAAAGGGCATTTTTATGTTATTTCTTCTTTGAAATACTAGCATGTTTCTGACTTGTCCCCAAATAAAAACGGTTGTGGTTAAGTGTTATTACTCACTGAGCTAGCGACTCATTCCCCGCTAATTTTTTTTTCAGAGACAGCAGTTGACGCAGGCGAGGGTTTCGTTAATTAGAGCACACAGGTTGAGAATTCTTGGTGAGCCTCGCACTTGTTCGCGTGGGCGGAGATTTTTATCCATTGTTATGGTCGTTTCATTAAACTCTTAGAGTCGCTCCATAGTCAATAATTTAGTTCATGAGTATTCTTTTGTTAGTATAGTCTTATGTTGGGTATCGTCCTTTATTATGAGAGTTGGAGGTAAATTAGTATTTCTGGTTGTTAGTGTGTTGATTAGTAATGGTGGAGATTTATTTTTGGCTTATTGGTAAGTTGTCAATTGCCGGTTGAATTGCTATTAGGTTGTTTGGTTGCTGATTTGAAACAGGAAATTTTTGGGATGGTCCAAAAACAGGGGAAACTCTGCCCAATTTTCTGTAAAATTACCGATGAGGCTTACTTGGGAGCACTTGCTCCTAAGCGCCGGTCACGATCCTAAATTGGGTCGTGACAAACACCCCGCACTGCATCGGTAGTACCATAACAATTCTTCAATTCTCGATTTATAACAAGCGGTTCACGTCGCATAAGATTGAATAGGAAGGAACTAAAGGCATAAGCCTCCAGGGATCAAATCGCACGATGAGGAATCAAGAAGGGAAGTACTCCTAGCAGTCCTGCAGCCTCCCGAAGATAAGTACAGACGTCTCCGTACCGATCCGCGAGACTCTACTAGACTTGCTCATGACTCGTGACTCGTGAGACCCTAGGAACCTAGTGCTCTCATACCATGTTGTCACGACCCAAAATCCACTAAGGGTCGTGATGGCGCCGGACACCACTGTCAGGCAAGCCAACAAAAATACTTAATTAAATTCTCGTTTTAATACTCTTGAGATCTATGATTTTACTCCAAATTTACCTAATAAAATATGATCACTTCAATTCAAATTAAATGATAAGCAATTAATACAAAATACTTCGTAACCATCCCAGAACCCGGTGTCACAAGTGCATGAGCAATTTTCTAGAAATTTGAATATAGTACAACAGCTGTCCGGAACACAAAGGGGACAGAAAATAAATACAATTTTTGAGAGAGACTATACTAGCAGCCGGTCGCCTCGAGGAAATACCGCTCGCTTAATCTCCGGGTCGCCCGCTGCTACGCCCAATAGGCCAGTAGAAATACTTTTTATATGGTAGACTATGGTTAAAGAATAAAATTGGCAGTCCTTAATTATATTTTACAATAGTACTTACGAAAAGAATTAGCACACAATTTTAGCAGCTTTGGAGCAACTCAAAGTATTATGTCGCATAACTCTCCCAAAAAGTAATGATTATTTCTTCGGAAAAGAAAGAGTATGTGGGAGAGTGTCTGCATAAAGTTGTTGTACTCAACTTCTTGTTTGATTTGGAATGAAATCTAACAATCAAGTGTGATTTGGTTTTTCCACTATTGCTATCTCAAGAATATGTATCAATTTACTATTTAGTGGTTTTTCCACTATTGCTATCTCAAGAATATGTATCAATTTACTATTTAGTAATGTTGTGAATGAAGAGTAGTTTTAGATTTTTCTAGTGTGTCTCAAGATAGGTTCTTTCCGTCCTACTTTCAATTCTCTACAACTCAAACCTTAGTTGTAGCAAAAGTAGTCTGTACCTTATCTTTCTCTTTTACTTAATGTTTTCTCCCTTAATTCCATGCAGTAAACCTATCAATGCTTCTGCAGTCAATCATTTATAATTTTTGTTTCATGCAATTGCCTACATTATCGTTATATGATTGATGGACCAGGCATATTGTACTCTTTATAGGGGCAAAGCAAGGCTTAGAAAATTATCCATTGAAGCAATATACATCATATATTTTTTTGAAGGGGTTACATGTTTGCATTCTTTCACGAAAGAGCACTCATGTACTGAGGAATCATCTATTATTTTTTTTCTTTCTCTCAATCACTAAATCCACCACTAATTCTTAAAAGAACAAAAGTTTTCTTTATTAATCTTCATTCAGAATTCCAAAAACATAGAAAGTTAGCTTTTATAATATTCCTTCTAAGCTTTTTTTCTTTCCTCTTTGACTTCAAAAAGGGTACAACTATTAGTAAGTACTGAGACGGAAAAGATAACTTTGGCTAACTTAGTACACTAATTCAGCCTTACATATTTATCAAAATCACAATTTTAAGTCGTCCCCTAATTTTAAGAACTCAGTAAATTGAAATTTAGCATGCTTGAAAACCTGCAGTATTTATAAGTAATGTTTGCCTCTAAACAGATGGTACCACCACTCCAAGATCAAGATGCTAGGAAGATAGTTAAGATGACTCAAGCAAAGAAATGGCATGCAAGATGCAACAAAGTTCATATAACGACTTGAGCTTACTTAAGACTATTCACAGCTCTTCTTTTTATATTTTTGGAATCACTTTTATCTTTAAGCATGCGAATTTTAGGAATAAGCTGAAACTAATCGAAAAAAAATAAAAGAATGGGTAATGGAGTCTTTTAAAACTCTACTCCTTTTTTTTCAAATTTGTTGCTTCTCAACAAACAGAATATATAGTTAGAATCCACAAATCATACGTGTTAACTCCATTCTTGAAGTCCCCACACCACATTTTTCTAGCCTCAGATGCAATATTGTAGTATCTAAAGTTTACTTCCTTCTCCTTGTATAGGATCAAGTAATATTCTGTTACAGCAATAGCTAAGCACCATTATAAGTCAATAAGCGAGGAACTCACAAACCCCGCGCATTATAATTCAGAATTGTCAAGGTCTGATAGGTAATTATGCGTTGCTCCATAGATAAAATCATAAATCAAGAATCAGGGCTCTTGACACCATTAAAATAAAATACAACCATTTTTCAAAAAGTCCATGTTATTTTATGACTCAAATCACCATTCTCCACTAAAAGAAAAACTATATATTCACTCCACAAAAGGCGTGATAAGAAAGCAAGAGTTTAAAGTTGCAACTCTAATGTCAAGGGCATAAGTAGTCAGTCATACTCTCAATATATACTATTATATGTCAAGTAAAGGGGAAAAAAGAAGATTAGTCAAGTATTTCAAGACTTAGAGGTGGTTTCTTTTTGCGAAGACTGTCGACCTTCTGGAATCAATGGCAAGTAAGGTAGTTTTCAATTCAACTTCAGTGATAGATTTACTTTCTGATTGGTCATTCTTAAATTGTCTCTTTTCCGAAGCATCCGAAGCTCTTTATCCATCTAAAATTTATAGGAATCGAGAGGCGATGTAAAATAGTTAGGTTTATAGGCCTTATTTAATTCGTGTTGAAGCTATAGAAAGCTGTCGTAAATCGAACATCTATCCGCTTTTCCTTTTTCAACCAAATGAATTTCCAATTGGATCATTGATGCAGTGAGCTATGAGCTATTTATATGCCTAAATCAATTAATTTCAGAGTACATATCTATTTAGAAATTTTAATAAGCATGAATGTTTTGCTGTATCTCTCAAGTATATAGTCTAATCTGCAGGGGTAATTGATCTGTCATATTCTCTTGACCAAATTGACGTCCAGATTTACAAGGTTAGAGAGGCACCTTTTAGTAGGAGAGATATTCTTGAAAAAGCCGAGAAGTGCTTAGCTGCGAGGAGCACGTGTTGGAGGAGTACAACAGGTTAGACATTATGATGTTTGTTTTAACCGCTTATGTGTATTTTGCACCATACTTAATTTCCTAATATGCTCTATTTTAGATAGGAACTTTATCACCGTGGAACAGGTACACATCATAATCTAAAGCGAGCTTTAGAAAGCTAAAATTCTTGCCAACAATACCTTTGCTGCTTCTATAGCTCCCATCATAAATAAAAAAGAAATTAATTTTTTTAATGTAGTTTTTTCGAGGTACGTTTCTTTGAGTTTGCTTACTACATTACGTGTTTGCCCTCTTACTATGAAGGAACACTTGAAATTAAGGGTGTACTCATGGTTGGTTTCTGATCAAAATAGGTTTGCTTGACAAAACACCTCCGTTGTTGAATAACTTCTTAATGTGTCAATCAGAACATTGTTTACTTCAATATAATGATTAAATAACTAAGTACTTTTTTTTTTGCTAAACTTTTTTAATGAAGACAATGACGTGTCGGGCTCCTCCTTCAAAATACAGAGGATTTTCCATCTTAAATATCTCCTCTAAGTTGCAACCTACCTAGATGTTGTCATTCTCGGTGGAGATCATCAAATAAGAAATATGTAAGATTAGACTTAGTCACTCCAATCTAATATCATGATTGCACAGTTCAGAATGTTTATTTATATGCGCGCACTTGGTTAAAAGGGACGCTTCAAAGTCTTTTTGCTACTCTAAGGCCAACATCGGTTTATACTCTTTATTTCTTTCTTTTTTCCTTCAACCACTCAACATACTATCAGTTAAACCCGTTGAGTTTGTTGTGCTTTCGTATATATACAAGACACTATTAGATTATTGTGTATCATCACTGCTAGAAATCCGGCAAAAAACGACCACAAAAAGCGACCAAAGTTGGTCGCTTATAAGCCCAAAAGCGACCAAAAAGCGAACAAAGAGGCCTGGTAGCTATATTGATGGTCCCTTTATTTTAGGGACCAAAGTTGGTCGCTAATTAGCGACCAACTTTGGTCTCTAATTAGCGACCAACTTTGGTCTCTAAGCTAAAAGGACCAAATATTCCGGATAAAGACTATAGCGACCAACTTTGGTCACTTTATTATTTTAATAATATAACTTTGGCGACCAAAGTTGGTCTCTAAATGTAAAATACGTTATTTATTTATTTATTATTAATCATAAAAAGCGACCAACTTTGGTCTTTAATTCAAATATTATATTTTAAAATCTGGAAAATAGAGACCAAGGNCAAATATTTTATTTTAAAATCTGAAAAATATAGACCAAGGTTGGTCGCTTTTTTATTAATTTTTTTAAAAATAAGCGACCAACTTTGGTCGCTAATTTCAAGAATTTAATTTATTTTTTTTTAAAATAAGCGACCAAAGTTGGTCGCTGTATTTCCAGAAATTATTTTTTTAATGGAATAGCGACCAAGGTTGGTCGCTTTTTGAGAATTCTGGGTAAAAAGCGACCAATTTGGTCGCTATTGCCCAGAAAATTATTTTTTTTAATAGAAAAGCGACCAAAAAGAGACCAAAGTTGGTCGCTTTTCTGGGTATTATTTTGGCAGAAACTGCCTGTTTTGGCAGCTACACCACCTGGCAGTCATATCAAATCCCTATTACAATCAACAACAACAACAATACCAACAACAACACAACAACAACACAACAACAACAACAACAACAACACAAAAACAACATTAAAACCAACAAAGATTTAAAGTTCAATAGAACTACCACATTAAGCGAACGAAACTAAGTTAACTCTTATTACAAGCCCATTCGAAAACCGATTCTATTTGTCTAGTTCAAAGTGTATAAAAGTCAATGAGTGTTGTCTAATAAAGTCATCAACCCCTTCTACAAAATCCTCCCGCAATCCTAAATTTCAATTCATATCCACAAAAGTCCAATTCATATCCACAAAAGTTCAATTCATATCCTAAAGGCTCAATTCATATCCTAAAAGTTCAATTCATACACAAAAATTTCAATTCATATCCTAAAGGTTCAATTCATATCCTAAAAGTTCAATTCATATACAAAAATTTCAATTCATATCCTAAAGGTTCAAATCATATCCTAAAGGTTCAACTTATACCCACAAAAGTTCAATTCATATCCTAAAATTTCAATTTATAAACTAAAATTCCAATACATAAACTAAAAGTCCAATCATATCCTAAAGGTTCAATTCATATCCTAAAGGTTCAACTCATATCCACAAAAGTTCAATTCATATCCTAAAACTTCAATTTATAAACTAAAATTCCAATACATAAACTAAAAGTCCAATTCATATCCTAAAGGTTCAATTCATATCCTAAAGGTTCAACTCATATCCACAAAAGTTCAATTCATATCCTAAAACTTCAATTTATAAACTAAAATTCCAATACATAAACTAAAAGTCCAATGCATATCCTAATGGCTCAATTCATATCCTAAAAGTATAATTCATACACAAAAATTTTAATTCATATCCTAAAGTTCAAC
>NW_017674532.1:82784-93415 GCF_001879085.1 Nicotiana attenuata
ACACACACAGACACTTCACTGTAATACTATAACGTATATATAACTTGTTATAGTATATGTTAGTGTGTGTATATATATAACACACACACTTCGTGCTACTTTAACTACATATAGAGCATGTTATAGTACATGATACTGTATTCATTATTTGTATTGTAACAGAGTTAATGGATTACATTCATTCATCACTAGATTATAAGTCGATGAATCAATTATAGCATATTAATTGATATAAGTCGAGACGTTTTGTTTTTAATATATATATGCATGCATCTAAGTAGGTTATAAGTCGATGAATCAATTTACAAGTGTATCAATACCTAAAAGAACCCGGCCCTGTGTTCCGAGCGCTTCATGTTCTTATATATATAGACACACACACACAGACACTTCACTGTAATACTATAATGTATATATAACTTGTTATAGTATATGTTAGTGTGTGTATATATATAACACACACACTTCGTGCTACTTTAACTACATATATAGCATGTTATAGTACATGATACTGTATTCATTATTTGTATTGTAACAGAGTTAATGAATTACATTCATTCATCACTAGGTTATAAGTCGATGATTCAATTTATATATATATATATATATATATATATATATATATATATATACACACACACATATGTGTGTATATATACACACACACACGCTTCGTTGTACTACTTTAACTACATATATAGCATGTTAGAGTATATTTTAGTGTATTCATCCCTTGTATTACAAAAGTATTAACGGATTACATTTATATTATTTAGATAGTAAATACAAAAGTGATTTTTAATTTTGACCAATGTTGACCTGAAAAGAGACCAACTTTGGTCGCTAATTATCCAGAAATTCAAATTAGCGACCAAAGTTGGTCGCTAAATATCCAGAAAATTAAAATTAGAAATTAAAATTAGCCACCAAAGTTGGTCACTAAATATCTAGAAAATTAAAATTAGCGACCAATGTTGGTCGCTAAATTTAAATAGATTTATTTATATTTTATACAATATTTAAATTAATAATATAATTGTTAAACGTTAGAACTGGGTCCCAGATTAGCGACCAAAGTTGGTCTCTATCTGCTTCCCCTTTAGTAAGCGACCAACTTTGGTCGCTAACTTTGAATTATATTAATTTATATTTTATAATTTTTTTAAATGATAATATAATTATTAAAAATTTATAACTGGGTCCCAGATTAGCGACCAAAGTTGGTCTCTATCTGCTTCCCCTTTCGTGAGCGACCAACTTTGGTCGCTAATTTTGAATTATATTTATTTATATTTTATAATTATTTTTAAATAATAATATAATTATTAAAATTTTATAAGTGGGTCCCACTTTAGCGACCAAAGTTGGTCGTTAATTTCAGTATTTCTTTGACCAAGCAAGTCTGACGAGTCCGGTCAATATTTTGACCAAATTAGCGACCAAAAAGCGACCAACCTTGGTCGCTAATGTATTTAAAATAATTATTTAATTATTTTCTCCAATTTAGCGACCAACGTTGGTCGCTTTTCTTGACAGGCCAATTTTGATCTCCAAATTTTGATCGCTTTTTTCCGGATTTTTTGTAGTGCATCCTTATGTCTTCTTTTCTTTGTAGTGTCTATAAAGTTTATGAACTTGTCCAGGATCCTTCCATATTTGCAGAGAGTAAGAAGTACATGAAGGCTAAAGCAATTCTGTCAACTCTTCGGGATTTTGAAAGTTATTGGAGCTTGGGAAATAATCGATGTTCTTCAGCAACGCGTTCTTTTCTTACTACGTTTGAATAATATGACCCCCGTAGAAGGGGCATTCAAAAGTATGCCAATGATGTCCGTTTAAACTTTACAGTTACGTTCATTCGTGTAATATCAAAAAGTAATCGAAGTTCAAAAATTCAAATATTCTCAAATTGTTCATCGCAATTTTTATTAACAATTTTATATGATTGGTTTTTCCTTTTTCGGATGATTAATTTATACTTTTTAATTTACGTATTTTATAGAAGTACTATATATATATATATATATATATATATGGGAAAAAGGCCAAAATTGTATCTATACTTTGGAAAATTAGTCACGTTTATACCCGTTTCTACTTTCCGTCTAAAATTGTCCCTGCCGTTAACAAAGTAGATAAAATTATCCCTACTTCTAACGGATTTCCAACGTGGCAATGGGCCCACCACTAAATCTGCCAACTAGGCAAAATATCAACCCAAAAAGAGAAAATCTCACTTTATACCTATTAGTTCCAAACTATTTACCCTTTAATGCCCAGGCCCAAACTATTTACTATTCCTACCCATGTGCCCCAAACTATTTACTCGTCTTTATTATGTTCCTCTTCTTCTTCTTCCTCATTTTACCTTCCTCCAATTTTTAAAGTTCACAACTGTATTTGTTTTTGCTTCGGCAGTCATCTTCTAGGTATATTGACGAAGTCTTAGGTACCAAGAAAAATAAGAACTCACAAGAAGAAAAAAGCTGAGCAAGAAACAATATTTTTTGGAAGCTTCCATAAAACTAATACTATTTTGCTAACCACTTTTAAGCCACTTTTCTTAATCTAACGCGGTGACGTTTTAAAACTTACACATTTTCTCATAGGAAGAATAGATCAATTTTCGAAATTCCATATGAATGAGTTCAAAATGCCAGATCTGATTTTTTATAGTGTTTTACTGTTGAAATTCGTTAGTTATTGTTCTTTGATGTGTAGATTGTACCTTTGATGCTGGTTTTTGGAGATTTATTGTACATAAATTTAAATCCACCATTGAAGGACCTTGAAGCTTGAAATTTATATCTTGGTTTGTTTGAGTTTTTAATTATTTTGATCCGATCCTGTATGAGTTTGTTTGGAAAGTTGTTTGGAGGTTGTAGCTAAAGTTTTAGTCAATTTGGTGGAGATTTAGTAGTATATTTTAGAAATTTGGGTTGAAATATAGTTGAACCAGAGAAGAAGACGAATTTGTATTGTATACCCAAATAGTATACAAATATACCATTTTAGTATACAATTCATTCCAACTATATACCCTATTAGTATAACTATATATTATATTGGTAACATATGCTAGTTCAATCATTTTTTGGTTGTATTAGCTGCATTTAATTGGTACAATATTTGATTTTCTTTTAATAATAGTAATATAGTACAATATCTTGAACTACCTTATTATATTAATATGTGGTACACTATTTTTTTTTTTTCTCTTTATGCATGTGTGTTATGTAATAGTAGTATAGTCATATAGTTGCCGGAAATTAACTAGTAAAACTGTATACCATGTTGGTTAGTTATATGCCATATTGGTATCATATGGTAATTTGAACATTGTTTTGGTTGTTTTAGCTGCATTTTAAGTGAATTGTATTATGAAATTATTTATATGAACATGAGTTGCAATGCTGGAATTTTTTGTGCGCCGATGGACATAAATTATGTGTATTATGTAATAGTTTTTATAGTTATAGGCAATTGTTGGAACGACCACATACAACTATATACCCTCTTAGTATACGAAATGAGCAAGTTGTTTTGCGAATATTTAGCTTGCAATACGAGCATGTAATTTTCTCATACTTTTATTGCGTCCTTTAATGTTTTGGTAGAGTATATAGTCGCAGATAGTTGTAGAAATCATATGCTCTGTTGGTATATATATATACCATATTGGTATCACATGGTACTAGAAGTCTTTTTTGCTACTTATACTTTTGTTGCATTTTTTAATATTTTATTATCATTTTTATTCTAACTAGTATATATGGAGATTTGGTTGCCGTAGATTATGTTTTCTTGCTCTATAACTGATTGTGTTAGTGCTAATGGTAGAGTGTGTACTGATATTTATAGGGAAGGAGATCAAGATTTGAATGCAATCACGTGTTGATTCTTAGAATCTGATTATGTAATTTATGGTGCTTAGCAGCAGTCAATGTGATATTCAGTGAATTAGATCAAGTGACAACTGATATTATTTCAGTTTAATAATTGAATTTAAAAAATGAGAAAGAAAAAAAATAAAAGGTATATTGTACTAGTTATATTAAAAAAGGTGAACAAATATTTACTATATCAATTATTTTTTCTTATTGTATAAAAAAAGAATAATAAAAAATAGTGAAAACGGTAAAGAAAATTAGATTATGAAGAGAAAGAGAATATAAAAAAAAAAGTTAAATGAAATTAGAAAAGGAAAAAAGAAAAAAAAATAAGAAGTAAACGAGAAAAAAGAAAAGGAGAAAAGAAAAAAAAGAAAAAAAGAAGAAAAGAAGCATAGAAATAAAAAAGAATTGGAGAATAAAGAAAAAATTTCCCACAAAAACTACTATGGGTAGAAAATGTAATTAGTTTATGAGTAGAAAAATAAATGGGTAGACAAAGGTAAATAGTTTTGTTTTTGTGGGTAACTGTGTCATTCTCCCTTATTTTTTCCTTTCAAGATGTCGATGAAGTAAAGTTTAACTTGGGGTGGCAATTTGAGCTCAAACCCATCCAACCCGCCCAGAAATTAATGGGTTGGGCTAAACATATTAGCTCATGGGTCTATTTGGGCTTAGCCCAAGTTAACCCATTATTTTTTATAGCTCATTTTGACCCATTAAGCAGCCCAAATACAACCCATGAAACTCACCCAAAAGAAAGGAATTTCAACCCAACATATCTAGAAATTTACTTAGTTGCCCCAATTTTACCTCTTTTTTTTTTGTATTTTCAATTTTTTTTTTATATTTTTCTTCACCACCCACCCTACACCCTACCCCCCCCCTCACAACCCCCTCAATTTTTTTTGTTACTTTTTTCTTTGTATTTTTAATTTTTTATTTTTTTTTCTGCACAACCCACATACCCTACCTCCTACCGCCCACCCCTACTCGCAAAATATTTTNCCCACAAAAACTACTATGGGTAGAAAATGTAATTAGTTTATGAGTAGAAAAACAAATGGGTAGACAAGGGTAAATAGTTTTGTTTTTGTGGGTAACTGTGTCATTCTCCCAATTTTAAAAGTCCCATGCCCATTTCTTTGACCCAACTATCCAACCACCTTATGGGTCCCACCTCTCTCTCTTAATTCAAGTATTCTAACCATAACTTTTCTTCTTCCTCGTTTCTTCTTTTCTAGTTCTTGTTCTTCCTTCTTTTTTTCTTTTTCATTTATGGCTAGAAAATTATGGGTCAAGGTAACCAACTGAAAATTTTATCAAAAAGAAAATATTATGAGCAGAAAACAAAAAATTAATTTGAAAAATTTAGAAGATTCCATAATAAAAAGAAAATGATTTCCATTATATTAAGTATAGCAATTTTTAAGGAAATGATTTCCATTCTCACTTATATTTTATAAAAAGATTATAAATTTCCCTCTCTTTCCATAAACCAACAATTGCCAAAATTCTCAAAGATATTTTCCTTTATTTCTCTCATTTATGCCATCTTCTTCAACAAGATTATTTTCTTCAACCATACCTGAAACTAGAATGATAAAATATAAAATTAATTTAATATACTTAGAATAGCACTATAATTTATAAACTATAAAATAACGTTATTATACTGTGTATATTAGTATACTAGAATTTTCTTGTAATTTATACACTATTAAATATCATGTTTTAATACTATATATATATCTATTCCATGTATATTTTTATTATTCACTATTATTAATATTAGTACATAATCAATATATACAATGGTTGAAGAAGTAATAATAAAATATGACATTAATATGATTTTTACTTGGTATATTATTTGGTTGACTTATACAGTTACACATGTTTACATGGAGTATAATTATCTATTATAATTTGTATATAGTTATATTATAAATTTTTACATAATTTATTCAGCGTATATTATCGCAACTATAAGGTTATATTCTAACCTTCTGTATGTATATTAATTATAATTATATGTATATTAATTATAATTATATGTGATATTTCAGATTTGTAATTTTATTTTACTATAAATTAGAACGAACAAATTATGCAATGTGAGAAATAATTAAGTACAAGTCTTTTTTGAATAGTATAACTTGATTACCTTTTCTTAAGAAAATAAATGCCATTAATGAAGAAGAAAGAGGAGGAGGTAAAAGGGAAAGGAGGGGGGTTGGTTTAAAAAGGTAGGCACGGGTCTCTTTGCCACGTTGGATTAGCATGGATGGGGTCGGATTAAATGACATTAATGAAGAAGGTGGGCACGGGTCCCATTGATGATAATTGCCTAGTTGGCAGATTAAGTGGTGGGCCCATTGCCACGTTGGAAATCCGTTAGAAGTAGGAATAATTTTATCTACTTTGTTAACGGCAGGAATAATTTTAGACGGAAAATAGAAACAGGTATAAATGTGATTAATTTTTCAAAGTATAGGTACAATTTTGGCCTTTTTCCATATATATATATATATATATATATATATATATATATATATATTACTTCTATAATATTGGGCACGTGCTATCACCTCCTAGTATTATAGAAGAGCTAGATTTGGACATGTCTGCTTGCAAGTCAATAGATTTAAAACTGAGGGCATATTGGCCTTTTCTACTTATACGTGTCTTCCTCCTCCGACTGAACAGCCACGTAGCATATCAACAGCTTTTTCGGTTCCATAGCTTCTTCTTTTTCAACGTCTGTTCCATAGCCTTTAGGCTTCTACCGTGTTCTTCTTCCTCAGTTCAATCTAATCGATCCGCTTAACTGCAATTTTTGTAAATCCTCAGTCCTCCTTTGTGCACTGACCAGAAGTACTGTGTCCAATCCCTAACAAAAGCTACGATTTCACTTGAGAGCAGAGAACTCAAATAAGAGCAATACAACAACAATCTACTGTAACCCACATAATCAAACCGTAGCACCGAGAAAGCAAATAGAAACCAGGTAATAATCCCTTTTAGAAGTTGAAATTTGATTTTGATCTATAACTATTTTGCTCGATCATTGCTAATGTTTCTAATTTTCTACTTAGTTTCCTCATCTCTCTGTAAATTAGCTTCTTTTTTTTCTACATATCTCCATTTTCTCTTTGATTTTGGGGTTTACCTGTAAGTTTTGCTAAGTTTCTTGGTGATGGGATTTCGAAGATATGTGCTGGTTTTTGCAATTTTTCTCTTTGTGTTTTAGGCCTATGTTGTACGTGTGATTTGGCGCTGATTTTTTCTCCTCTCTTTGTTCCTTTCTTTGTTTTATCCATTTATGTTGTCATACTTTTCACTTAGACACTCATCTTAAGTATATTCCATAGATCTTTACTCGTAGGCAGCAAAATGCAAAAGGTGGGTGTAATTCACACACCAAAGTGACCAATAAAATAAGGACATGTGGATTTAACTTTTAAAAATTAAAAAAATAAATAAATATACAAACCAGAACCCCAACCCCACCCCACCCCATCGTCATCTTCCCCAGGACCCTCCTCGCCGGAAAATCATTTTTCGGCTATTTCTTTCCAGCTCTATTTTCTTCTCCAAAAATTTGATTATTTCTTTTTCTTCTTCTTCATTCTTCTTTTATGGGCTAAAACTACTGAAAATTTTGGTTGTTAAGAGTTTGGAACCAAATTGACTGGAGAATACTTTTCTGGTGACGGAAATCGGTGATTTATTTGTGCAAATCAGCTATTGTAATAGCAGAATAGCCCTTTTTTTACAGAGGTATAGGAGTGTTATTGAGATGGTTTAATATGTTCCTTTTCTTGTTCTTTTTTCTCAAAGGATTGTTGGTTTTAATAAATGGAGAAATCAAGGACATGACAGAGATGGGGAAACCACCCGGCGACATCAAATCTTTGAACAAAACCTTGTAGCCTTCAAAATCTTTTGTTGCAATAGGAACAATTTTTTGGGTGTGGGCTTGCTAATCCTGTACGCTACCCGACATTCTCGCCGGAATACTTGGTACCGCAAACTACGACCCATTTGGACTCCTAACTTTCTGAAGGTGTTTTGGATGGGTCTTAAAAACGAGAAACAAAAATAAAAGACTAATGGTGGTAGCCGAATTTAAAGGTGGAGATGTGGTGGTATGCTCAGATTTAAGGAGACGATAGTAATGGCGTGAAAGATCTAAAAATTTAAAAGAAATATTCACCGGAAAGTTTTGTGGCAAAAGCTATTATTTTCCGGCAAGAAGTATGAAAGGTTTGTCTTTCGGACCATTTTTACGGGCTTGGAAAATGTGAGAAACACTCACCTTGCCATGTCAGCATTAATCTGGTTAAAGTGTTCAAATGGAATAGACTTAAGATGGAGTGTCTAAGTGAAAAGTATGGACAACTTTAAGGGGCCGACGATGTATTTTGCCTTTATGTTATTTTGGGCCTTTCTCCCAACTTTTTTTATTACTTATGTTGTAGTTAATTTATTTTTATTTTATCTTCTTTGTTTCAGTTTTTACTCTGGGTTGTGGTAGCCGTCTCCTCTGCATCATCTTGTAAGCACTGCACTTCTATTGGTTTTTTTTTGTTTTTTTTTCCTTAACTTCTTAGTAGATTGTTTAAGTATAAGTACTATCTGTTTATTAGAGTTATTTTTTGTTTGTAATATATGTCAATAAGACACAACTTATATTACTATATAGTCAGATTAAATAATGTTAAACGCATCCTTGAATTGTGATTCAATTTTGGTTTAGTATTTTTGGAAGCCTTATTTTTCAACGAATAAAAAGGACTTCATTGTTGTCGAGTTAGTATAAAAAGGATCAAACCTTTGAAAAATACTAACGGTAAAAGGACTAGGCAACACGAATTATATAGAGTGATGCAGTCTGATAAAAAGGATGCTCTTATACCACGGGTCTAATTGTATTGGGAAAAAATTGAATTTAAATATTGAAGGTGACGTGTCATGACACGTGGACCGGTCAAATAGTCAAAACGTGGTAATCAGTTAGAACACACGAGCAACAACAGACGCGGGAGAGAAGATACTTAAAAGGCACGAACTATTATTCAAATGAAACGAGACTCGTACCTGTTCGAGTCATTTAAAGTTCGAAGATCAGAAGGAATTGGAGACATGAATCTGATAGCGAAAAAGAGTCCAAATTCAGCATTAAATGCTAAATACGTTAGAGAATTTTTATTTAATATGAATGATTGAGTAACGTTTCCTTCAATATCATTTATTGCTCGTAATTGCCTCATTAAAGCAAAGGCATTACACTTTCTCTTAAAAATTAACTATAAAAAGAGGAAGTCACAACATCTGTAGGGGACACGAAAAACACTACTGGAATATACTTTGTTTTATTTGCTTTCTGATTATATCATTCAAAATTTCTTTCTTATACACTTTTCCGATTATCAGTAACCCGAGTTCTTCTAAATTCGAACTTTGACCTAAAATCTAATTTTTGGTTAAACAAATTGGTTCCGTTATCGGGAAACTGATAATCAAGCATATCTCAATCTAATTTTCTTGATTGCATCAATCATGTCAAACAACAATGACAACACTCAAGGAAACCCAGAAATTCAAACAATCCAACAACTTCAAGGAGATTCCCCACATGGTTCTCCACAAGGTTCTCCACGAGGCTCCCCACGACGGTCCCGTAAAGGCACTCCTGATGGATCTTACACAGATGGTCAGGCTCAATTCGAAAATGTTAAAACCATGAATGAGGCTCTGCAAAAACTTATTGCCTCTCAAGTCAATAACGCTCTTCAAGCTTTTGTTCGCCAATTACCTGCTGTCCCACCCACGTCTGCTCCAAACAACAACACTTTGGAGAATCCTCGTTCAGGATTGGTTAATTCAGGCAGCGGTGGAACCCCTAGTGAAACACAAGAGAGAGACCCAGGTAATCCGGTTAACTCTGATTTACAAAATCTAGTACTAACCTTGCAGAAACAGCTTAAGGAGCAAAATGAACGCATAGAGCAAATACCTGGAGTACCGCCTGTGATCAAGGGAGTGGATATAGATAAATATTCCCAACAACCATGGAAGCCAAGTGCTGCTCCCCTCCCAATTCCAAAGAAGTTTAAGATGCCTGATATTTCAAAGTATGATGGTACATCAGACCCACGAGATCATGTTACTGCATTCACAACAGGTGTCAAGGGCAATGATTTGACTAAGCAAGAAATTGAGTCGGTCTTAGTCAAAAAATTCGATGAAACACTCACTAAAGGAGCCTTAACATGGTATTCTCTTTTACCTGAAAATTCTATAAATTCGTTTGCTGAGCTTGCAGATTTATTTATCAAAGCACACTCGGGAGCTCAAAAAGTTGAAAAACGAATGGAAGATATCTTCAAAATCAAGCAAGGAGACTCAGCGTTGCTTAGAGAGTTCGTAGATAGATTTCAACGGGAAAAAATGACGCTGCCACGAGTACCTGATAATTGGGCAGCCATAGCCTTTGCTAGTAATTTGAATGAGAAGAGTTCAGAAGCCACGAGGCGACTCAAGGAAAGCCTTCGAGAATTCCCAGCAACAACGTGGAATGATGTCTACAACAGATACAACACAAAGATGAGGATTGAAGAAGACATTATTTTACGACATAAAACAGAAGAAAAGGTAAGCTCAAGGCGTGTGGAAAATGAAAAGAGATCCGGTAAAAACAGGTACTAGCCATACATGGGTCCTGCGGGAAAGGAC
>NW_017674533.1:0-48982 GCF_001879085.1 Nicotiana attenuata
TCTCTTGTCTTTCTCACTTTTACTTTCACAATTCGTCTACAACTGGAGCCGACGCTCCTCAATGAAACAAGTCATTTCATATACTTTCAATATTCGTATCACAATTCGAGCCAATGCTCCTAGGAATCAAATTATCATATCATCATTCACATGTAGTTCACAACATATAGAAATACTCCAATAAACATGGAATTCACAATCAGTTCATGATAATCACATTTTAAGGACTCACGGTCATGCTAGACACCAATGTATAGATACTCGTCACCATGCCTATACATCGTACTCGATCACATAGCAATTAGCAACAAGACTCAACTCCTATTCCCTCAAGCTAGGGTTAAACCAAACACTTACCTCAAAGCCTTGAAATCCACTTAATCCTCAACTATCGCTTTACCTCGTGATTCCACCTCCAATACAGTGATATCTAGGCATAATTAATTCAACAATATCAATAAAGACTCAATGACAACTTCTCATAGCCTAGATATAAATTTTCTAGCATTATTCTAAAAATACCAAAATTAGACACCGGGCCCACATGGTCCAAACTCTAGGCTCGGACCAAAACCCGATCACCCATAACCCCACGAGTGCAAATATATAATTTGTTTTAAGATTCGACCCCAAATTGAGGTTGAATCACCCAAAATTCTCAAAACCCTAACTCTACCCAAAACCCATAATTTCTACCTTGATTTCATGTTTTTAGGGCTAGCAATTCACTAATTAATGAAAGAAATTGGAGGAAACAAGTTGAACAATGCTTACCCAAGAAGTTTTGATGAAAGGGAGCTTCAATGGACGCCTAAGTGCTTGGAGAAGAAAGGGTTTCGTGTGTTTTTATGAAAAATCCCGTGCTACTGTTCTGTTTTTAACTTAAAAATTCGCTGGGCAAAATTGCCCTACGCGATCGTGGGAATAGGGATGCGATCGCGAAGGGTACCACTGACTGGTCATCGCGATCGCGTAGAAGAACTACTGGGGGTCCAAGGATTTGGCTTATGCGATCGCGTGGTTCAAGACGCGACGCGAAAGAGGAGACGACTCAGTGCTATGCGATCGCGTGGGGAAGAGCGCGATCGCGAAGAAGGAAATCCCTGTGTAAAAATTGCAGAAAATCTGATATCATCCTAAGTCCAAAACCACCCCGAACCACCTCCGAAAACACTCCCGAGCCCTCGGGGCTCCTAACCAATCACACACCCTAACTTAATAACATCTTACGAACTTACTCGAGCGATCAAATCGCCAAAATAACCTCAAAATCATTGGATCAAGCCTCAAAATCATCATTTTCCTTTCAAACTTCATAAACTTCAAACTTTAGATATTTAGGTCCGAAACGCATCAAATGACGTCCGATTTCGACCAAACTTTACAGAAAGCGCTTAACACATATTTAAGACTTGTACCGGGCGTCGGAACCAAAATACGAGCCCGATACCACAGTCTTTTAATCAATTTTCATTTTCATTTTTCTTAATAATTTCAGAAAAAAAATTTCACAGAAAAATTCATTTCTCGGGCTCTAGACCTCGGAATTCGACTCCGGGTACATGCCCGAGTCCCATATTTTTCTACGGACCTTCCGGGACCGTCCAATCTCGAGTCCGGGTCCGTTTACCAAAAATGTTGACCGAAGTCAAGCTTAAACATATTAATATCAAAATTCTTCAAATTTTTCACAGAATTCACATATTTCAACATAAAAGCTTTCCGGCTACGCGCCCGGACTGCGCACGCAAATCGAGGCAAGTAAAAATGAGGTTTTCAAGGCCTCGGAAGCACAGAATGGATGAGGAAACATGTGATGACCCTTTGGGTCGTCACATTAATATATATAGTAGTTTTTTATTTTCGTTTTTTATATGTATTTAAATTCAAAAATAAGTAACCAATAACTAATTATAAACTAAATAACTAATTAGTACCCAATTATGCCATGTGGCATTTTTTAGGCTGCCACTTGGCTTAAGAAGAGGGTTTTTTTCTCTTCTTTTATTAATATATAGATAACTGTTTATTTAGAAAGAAGCCAAGACGTGCAGTGCGGATTATAAACTATGATTCTGCTACTTCTGAAATTTTCAGTCAACCAATGAAATCTTACAGCTCATTTTTTTTGTTCTTAAACTAGAATCTTTAAGCAAACTTAATAATCGGTTCCGTATGATACAGTTAGGTCGGTTTAGTCGGTTTTTAAATATCCTTTGACAACCCTATTGGGGCCACGGGTAGAAGACGCTGCATTAATGCTATATTTTTTACATTTTTTTGCCAGAGAATATTTAATATGGTTAGGCCAATGGCCCATATTTTTAGTTGGAGAATAATAGTGGTGCCCCCGTCACCTTCAAATTATTGATCTGCCTCTACCAGAGGGAGATACCGTATGTGATCTATGGATCTCCGATCGAGAAAGTATATCCAAGCTTCGTGGCTAATCTGTCTTTTAGAAGGCGCTACATTAACCTCATCACATCCCTCGGTGGTTTTCTCCCTGATTGAAAGTGAAGGTTTGACTTATGAACACAAGATGTATGTGTTGGCATAATTTAACGTTTATGTCATAATCATGAACTGGCAACTTATTCTATGAAATTAAATAACTGATTATTCAAAAAGAAGCCAAGACGTGTAGTGCGGGATTATAAACTATGATTCTACGACTTCTGAAATTTTTAGTCAACCAATGAAAGATTAGCTCATTTTTTTTTTCTTAAACAACATTCTCTAAGCAAACTTAATTCTTATAAAAAAACACCTTTTTCAGCAGAGTAGGCTACCCATTCAAGAAATAAGAGAGAGGTGTTTTTTGAGAGATTCTGTATTCTATATACAAAAACTCCATATTCGAGTTGACTGGACTTGTTCTTAAACTACCTTCTCTAAGCAGACTTAATTCTTATAAAAAAAACACCTTGCAGACAATTAAAATTTTATAAATTTAAATCCACAAGTAATTTGAATTTTATCATATATTAAATACATATTAGTCCAAATAATACTATGGGCTAGTATAATCGGATCCCGCGATGAATAAGTGGATGGTTATGCAGAGATATAGGTACGCCAAAAGCAAAGATCTAGAAGTACAAAATTTGACTCTCGTTAGTACATCTCAACATGCCTTAGAGCCCGAGAACATGATGGTTGGCCATGAAAATGAATTCGAGATGCTGGTAGATCAACTATCTAGAGGAGCAAGGGAACTAGAAGTTGTCTCAATTGTAGGGATGGGGGGCATTGGCAAGACAACTTTCGCTAACAAAATTTACACTGATCCATTCATTATGTCTTGCTTTTATATTCGTGCAAAAGCTGCTGTATCACAAGAGTATTGTGCAAGGAATGTACTCCTAGGCCTTCTTTCTTCCATAAGTATAAAGGCTGATGAACCTTATGAGGAGCAAGATGATGGGCAATTAGCGGATTGATTGCAAAAGCTTCTAGAAGGTAGGAGGTATTTGGTAGTCATTGACGACATATGGATTAAAGGAGCTTGAGATGATATGAAACTATGCTTCCCATACTGTAACTATGGAAGCCGAATACTCCTAACTACTCAAAAAATGAAGGTGGCTGAATATGCTAGCTCAGGTAAGCCTCCTTATAAAATGCGCCTCATAAATTTTGACTACAAGAAAAATGCTCAATAGCGAAGGGAAAACTGGTCCCTAAAAGTAAGGAATTGGTCGCAAATGCTCAATAGCGACCAGCTAATCTAGTCCTTATAGCTTCCATCGCTAAAGGTTATTAAGGACGAGATAGTGTGCTGGTAGCTAAACCAGTTGCGCGACCAGTTTAAAACTGGCCGTTAAATGGGTTTTAAGGACCATGTTTCTGGTGCTTATTTGCATATTTTAGGGACTAAATTTCTGGTCCTTAAAATGTTTTCGCGACTAGTTTAAATATGATCGTTAAAACGTTTCACGACCAGTTAGAAGCTGGCCGGTATATCTATTCGGAAAAGTTTAAAGCTGGTCCCTAAAGAAACAAGTCACAAGTCCCTAAATCACATTTAGTTTGCAACTAGAAAATCGGGAATATTAATATATAGATAATGTTGCTTTCATAAAATAATACCAAAAATGATCAACATCAGTTAATTAGTTGAATCGTACATCAATGATGTAAGCTAGTCACAATATTGTGTTCATAAACATTTAGCAAAAAATTACATATACTAATAATATCCCTCGATTGTAATGTAAAATTTTCTTGAAATTCCCAGCAAAATGATGGTTGATCTGTATGTCGTCAAAAATCGGCTTCTCGTAAACTTCAATATCCAAAACCTGTTGAAGAAATAAGAAATTTCAGTTAGAAAAACTATATATATCAGACGTACAGATACTCAAGTTTTCAAAAAGAGTCTAGTCTCAACAATGATTAGGATACAACCGACTTGCTTCCCCCACCCAGACAACAAAATTTAGTGAAAGAAATGATAAATAGATGACTTTGCAAATTTTAACCACATAAGAGGTAAAACAGTGTCAATGAACTGAGCTGCAGAAAGTTACTCCACAGAGATCAATCATGCACATTAAATGCACTCATGCAGCCGGACAATGAGAGAATCCACAAGAATAGCATTTGCGTGCGAGGATTTGATGGAGGGGGAAAGGACTCAGTTGGGGATATAGTGTTGGAACTGACAATAGGACCGGTCGAATTTACTATGGAGTTCCAGGTGCTCGATGTGGCCGTTTCTTACAATCTTCTATTAGGCCGACCCTGGATCCACGCAGCAAAAGCAGTGCCATCAACCCTGCACCAGATGGTCAAATTCGAGTGGGACAGGCAAGAGATTGTGGTGCATGGGGAAGATAGTTCGTGTGCTCTGGGTAGTGCCATTGTGCCTTTCATAGAAGCTGAGGACGACAAAGGTCCATGGGTTTATCAAGTCTTTGACACGGTATCGGTTGAAAAGATCCCGGAAGGGGAGTGTATTCCTGTGCCAAAGGTAGCTGCTGCATCCGTCATGGTTGCGTCGGAAATGCTGAAGAATGGATTCGTACCTGGAAAAGGCTTGGGTGCTTCGTTGCAAGGCATCATACAGCCGGAATCTCTTCCTGGAAACCTGGACACTTTTGGTTTAGGCTTCCAGCCCACTGCTGCGGACATAAGGCGAGCTAGAAACATGAAAAAGAAAGCATGGACCCTTCCAAAACCTATTCCCCGCCTTTCCCGTTCCTTTGTTAGGCCTGGTACTAAGAAGCGCGTAGCAACAACGATGCCCAGTTGTGTGATTGATCCCGACAAGGAGCTGATCGAGAGGTTTGAAAAGCCGTTTGATGAGGTGAATGTGTTGGAGGCCGGAGAAGGTCCAAGCAAGGCAGATGTTCAGTTCGTGGGGCCCCAGGCAAAGCTTAACAATTGGGAAGCAACTCCCCATCCTACCCGGAGGGAGTCTTGGTAGTTAGTTTTGATTTCCTTTCAGTTTGATCTGGATTATTTCCAAGGTTGTAATTCGGATGCTATGTTCCGTCCGTTTGGATGAGTTAAACCTTGTTATTTTAAATTTTAATGAAATGCAATTTCCCTCCTTTTTCATTCCTGATAGTTTTTATTTTGTCTTTCTTTTCCTTCTTGTACAGTCCCTTTTACGCTGATTTCAGTGATGTGTCATGCATGAGGAGTCTTCGGCCCAGTCTTAAATGCCAATCTAACTCCGAAATAATAATACAAGAAATTGAGTGTGATGACGAAGTAGAATGTGATGGTGAGGAAGCCTTTGAGGAAATCAGTAAAGAATTAAGTCACTTTGAAGAAAAACCTAAACCCAACCTGAACGATACAGAAGCAATCAACTTAGGGGATCAGGATAATGTACGGGAAACAAAAATAAGCCATCTGGAACCACAGCTCAGAGAAGAGATAATTAAAATATTGCTTGAGTACAAAGATGTTTTTGCATGGTCATATGACGATATGCCGGGTTTAAGCACTGACTTGGTGGTCCACAAATTACCCACCGACCCAGCATTCCCACCTGTCAAACAGAAGCTAAGGAAATTTAAAACAGATATGAGTGTAAAAATCAAAGAAGAGGTCACCAAGCAGTTTGAGGCAAGGGTCATCCGGGTCACGCAGTATCCCACCTGGTTAGCCAATGTTGTGCCTGTACCAAAGAAGGATGGAAGGATTAGAGGTGCGTTGATTACCGTGATCTCAATAAGGCGAGTCCAAAAGACAACTTCCCACTGCCGAACATCCACATCTTAATTGATAATTGTGCAAAACATGAGATTGGTTCCTTCGTGGATTGCTACGCGGGTTATCACCAGATTTTGATGGATGAGGAAGATGCAGAAAAGACGGCATTTGTCACGCCTTGGGGAACGTACTGTTATAGGGTCATGCCATTTGGTTTAAAGAACGCAGGAGCAACATATATGAGGGTGATGACCATCATGTTTCATGACATGATACACCGGGAAATTGAGGTCTACGTGGACGACGTGATCATAAAGTCAAGGAAGCAGTGTGACCATGTCAAGGACCTGAGGAAGTTTTTTCAGAGGCTCCGCAGATACAACCTCAAGCTTAATCCGGCGAAGTGTGCATTTCGTGTCCGTCTGGGAAACTGCTGGGGTTCGTGGTAAGTCGATGCAGTATTGAGTTAGACCCGCGCAAGATCAAAGCTATTCAAGAGCTGCCGCCGCCAAAGAACAAAACGGAGGTGATGAGTTTGCTTGGAAGGTTAAATTATATCAGCAGGTTCATTGCTCAGCTCACGACGACTTTTGAGCCTATCTTTAAGCTGTTAAAGAAGGATGCCGCGGTCAGATGGACCGATGAATGTCAGGCAGCATTCGACAAGATTAAGGAATATCTTGCCAATCCACCTGTGTTGGTCCCGCCGGAGCCAGGAAGACCCTTGATTCTTTATCTGACGGTTTTGGATAACTCTTTTGGCTGTGTATTGGGGCAACATGACATCACGGGGAAGAAAGAGCTGGCAATTTATTACCTCAGCAAGAAGTTCACATCTTACGAGGTGAAGTACACTGAACTTGAGAGGACTAACGCCTGGAAATACAGAGGCAGCCGCAACAGTACAGGCTGCGCAGTATAGACCCCCCCCCTTCTCTTTCACATCTTCTTCTTCACAAGAATAAAAACCCTAGGGACTCTAAAAACCCTAGGAACACGCCTGAACTCCACCACCGGAACCCAGCAGCGATCTCTGACCCATCACCGGCGAACCAGACACCCCCACCTAACTCTTTCATCTTCTCCATGAAGACTGAATATCAAAAACGCCAACGACCATCTCCATAATCAGCTGAAACCAGCCGCTGAACTCAAAACTGACCCACCCCCACACGACCCCTGAACGTTAATCACCAAACGACCCCATCTCCGCCAGCAACAGAACCAACGTCCACCCCTGAACTCGCCGGAGAACACTCACACGGACAGACACACAAACACACACGTACACTGGGACGTTCTTGTTCTTCTACTCAAAGGATAGGTCCTGAGTTCTGTTCGTTGTCCTGTTCACATCCCCGTCTTTGTGAGGCTGTCCGGTCAAGTTCAGATCCGGGAAACAGTTTGGTGTTCGAGGTTGCTGGTTTGAGGATCATCGTGTCGAGTCCTGGTCGCAACGGTCTCTTTGTTCAGTCCGTGTAACTGCTAGAGTTTCATTAATCGAAAGAAATTCCAGGTTCATTTCTGACTTTCATATATTTAATGGGTTATAACTGATTTTGATTTACATGTGTTTATGTGAAAATAGTAATTTGGATCTGTTTTCTTCGATTCCGGAATTGGTTTGCTGAGTATCTTCATCGACGTATGGTGTTTGCTTTCACTGGTTTTCCCTCATTTTACTTGGTCATTGATTGAAATACTAGTCTCATGTTGGTTGTGTTCTGAATATGGATGTTTGGGTTTTGTTTACTAGCGGTGTGGAAAGAAAGTTGAATTTTGTTTAAGTGAATTGCAAATTTGTTTTAAGTTTTTCTGGATTGTTCAAATATTCAGCATACATGGACTTCCCTTTGGGGTAATCGAAACAGTTAATCATGGAGTTTTGTTTTATCGCAATTTTGTGTACTAATTTTGCTCTATAATTCTGCCCGTGATCAGTATGTCGATGTCCAAGAATAGTTTGTGATTATTTCCAATTGGTAACAATGTGTAAGAGTTATATGAAAAATAGTGAAGTTTAGATGGCATGAAAAGCTCGTTGGTTTGAACAGTAGTTAATGTCAAATCTCTTTCAAAATTGATGTAATTAGATTTACTAGATTGAATTGTAGTCTTTTATCATTTTTTGTTAACTAACTATAATAGTTTGATTATTGAATTACTTCCAATGCGAAGGAAGAAGAGGAAAAGAACAATACGGATTGCTGCATATCCTTTGGCTACTGTGATTTGTCCTTGCACTGAAATCTGACCCAAAAACAGAGAAACATTTATAATTTGTTAGCGTTTTTTAATTGTTTTTCCTTTTCAGTTTTCTTGATCATCTCTGGTAATGTTAGTTTAATTCATTTTCCTACTTAAATTTAGATATACGAGTAATTATGAACATCCGGAGTTTGCTTTAAGTTGAGTACAATCATTTGAAAATAAATTGAGGTGTGCCATTCGTTGAATTTTCATGGCCCTCACAAAGTTAAGACGCGTAGTTGCTTTAGGCGCGTTATTTAATAACATTACCTTCCTAAACTCGGGTGTGCATTTCATGTGACCCAAATCCAAATCCTTACAACGTTGAATAAAATGTGTTTCGGATTGCGGGTGCATTTCATGTGACGCGGTCCAAAGACATGTTTTAGACGACGTTAAATCTTCTTTTAAAAAATGAATTAAGCGGTTAAAAATAAAAATGCACATAGGTTTAAACTGCTTCTAAAATCAGATAATTATGCCAATTATAACAGTTGAGCGACCGTGCTAGAACCACGGAACTCGGGAATGCCTAACACCTTCTCCCGGGTTAACAGAATTCCTTACTCGGATTTCTGGTTCGCGGACTGTAATACAGAGTCAACCCTTTCCTCGATTCGGGATTTGAAACCGGTGACTTGGGACACCATAAATTATCCCAAGTGGCGACTCTGATTTTTAATTATATAATCCCGTTTCGATTGTCACTTAAATTGGAAAAACTCCCTTTATTATATCCCTTTTAGGGGTGTAGTAGAAAAAGGAGGTGTGACAGCTCTGGCGACTCTGCGGGGAATACATTTCAAGTTTTAGCAATCAGGCGCCCACCTGGAGAATAAGGGAATACATTTCAAGTTTTAGCAATCAGGCGCCCACCTGGAGAATAAGGGAATACATTTGAAGATTCAGCAATCAGGCGCCCACCTGGAGAACAAGGGAATACATTTCAAATTTCAGTAACTAGGCGCCCACCTGGAAAACAAGGGAAACATTTCAAGTTCAGCAATCAGGCGCCCACCTGGAGAACAAGGAAAGTACAATTCAAATTTTAGCTTTCAAATTTTTAGTAATGTTTGGTAACATGATGCGCCCAGCCACTAAACTGGGGCAGAAAATTCTTTTTTGTTGGTCTATTTTTGAAATCAGGAGCCCGCCTGGAGAACAGAGGCATCTATTTAAAGTATTAGCAATCAGGCGCCCACCTGGAGAACAAGGGAATACATTTCAAGTTTCAGCAATCAGGCGCCCACCTGGAGAACAAGGGAATACATTTCAAGTTTCAGCAATCAGGCGCCCACCTGGAGAACAAGGGAATACATTTCAAGTTTAGCAATCAGGCGCCCACCTGGAGAACAAGGGAATACATTTCAAGATTTAGCAGTCAGGAGCCCGCCTAGAGAACAGAGGCATATATTTCAAGTTTTAGAAATCAGGAGCCCGCCTGGAGAATAGAGGCATATATTTCAAGTGTTAGCAGTCAGGAGCCCGCCTGAAGAACAGAGGGATACAATTCCCTTCGCCATTTTCAGAGGGTTTCACCATTTTTAAAAGCGAGTTCGGGAGTTTTGGGCGATTTTTGAAGAAGGATTTCAGGAGAGCTTCATTGAGGTTAGGAATTTGGACCTAAAACTCGTTTCTATTGTATTAATTCACGAATTGGGGCTGAAAGTAATGGAAATTAAGCCAAAATGGAGAAACTAGGGCTTAGAAACTTAGGCCTTTGACTGATGATTTAAAAGACCAATGGTGGTCGGATTTTGGAACTTTTGATATGTATGAACTCGTGGGGAGATAAGGAATCTAATGACGTAAGATTTATCGAATTCCGAGACGTGGGCCCGGAGGTCGGGTTTTGGTAATTTCGGGATTTGCATGGTTTTTCGATTATTTTCGAGTGGGCTTTATTCCTTTAGCATATTTTGATGATTACGTTCTGATTTTGGTAGATTCGGAGCATCCGGAGGCCAATTCGAGGGGCAAAGGCATTGCAAGCTAGAATTTGGGCCGGATTGAGGTGAGTAATGATTTTAAATGCTGTCCTGAGGGTATGAAACCCCGGATTACACAGCGTTCGACTATGTTGAGGTGACGCACACGCTAGGTGACGAGCGTGGGGTCGTGCACCGTTGGGGATTGTGACTTAGTCCATCTCGAATGAAGGTTTTACTGCGTACTGAATAGCTAATTGTTTGATATTATTATGTTTTGGGCTAAATGCCATATTTGGGCTTCGTGCCAACTGTTTGAACCCTTAGGAAATTTTCACTGATATTTTCCTCACTATTTGATTTCACATTTGTGCTCAGTCATGCCATATTTAGGGAATACTTTTCAAGTTTTTCGCAATCAGGCGCCCACCTGGAGAATAAGGGAATACATTTCAAGTTTTAGCAATCAGGCGCCCACCTGAAGAACAAGGGAATACATTTCAAGTTTTAGCNTTTTTTAAAAGATATTTTGTGCTGAGCTTCATGTTTTACTGTTGGCCGAGGGGCTTATGAGATTCTGACTGAGTAAGGCCGAGGGCCTGTGTTGTGAGGATACTTTTGGGTCAGGCTGCACGCCGCAGCAGTGATATACTGATTATGATAATGAGGCCGAGGGCCTGAGCTTGTATGCCACGAGGTGGCTTGTGATTTATATGAGGCCGAGAGCCTGTTTATGATGCCACGGGATGGCTTGATATTGCGCTTGGGCCGTAAGGGGCCCCTCCCGGAGTCTGTACACCCCCAGTGAGCGCGGGTACCCATTAAGATCTGAGATATAGCCCGAGGGGCTAGTATTGTTCTGTGATATTGCCCGAGGGGCCGATTCTGTTGTTACTTTGCCCGAGGGGCAGCTCTTATGTGTTTACCATTTCTCATTGTTTTTCCTATATATTGTTTGACTGCTTAAAAGGTATTTTATGAGATTTCACTGTTTAATTGTGTTTACTGATTTTGATCTGCCTCTTATAGC
This sequence comes from Nicotiana attenuata, assembly GCF_001879085.1. NCBI lineage: Eukaryota > Viridiplantae > Streptophyta > Magnoliopsida > Solanales > Solanaceae > Nicotiana > Nicotiana attenuata. Next base: position 11,377 of record NW_017674533.1, read on the forward strand.
TTATTGTTGTGTTTAACGTGATTTTATATCGCTTTGTCTTCATTTATTGTTATTACTCACTGAGTTGGAGTACTCACTTTACTTCCTGCACCCCTGTGTGCAGATTCGGGTTCTACAGGTCCTGCTAGCGAGGGTTGAGAGTTGTCCAGCAGATTTTCGGAGATTTACTAGGTAGCTGCCCGGCGATTCGCAGCCCAGTGAAATCTCCCTCTATCTTATTTCCTTTCTGATTCAGTTATGTAGTAGTGGAGTAGACTTTCAGACTTGTAGTATTGTTTTAGATGCTCATGACTGGTGACACCCCGATGTCGGGCTGTGTTGGTTTTTAATTTCGCAAATTATACTGTTCACTGATATTGTTTTGGGATTTTATTTCTGCTAAAGACTTAGTATTTATTATTTAAATTGCTTAAAGTAAATTGGAAGTGTGTAGGCTGGCCTTGTCTTCACGAGAGGCGTCATCACGACCGGGTCCGGGTTCAGGGTCGTGACAAGTATATGACAAGGAGAATATGCAAACTGATATTTCATTTTCTCCTTCTGTTAATCAAGTTATGCAGTCCACGCAAAAAGTTGAAACAAGTATGGTTTATCAATCTATTCTTTTTTTAGAATTTAATTTAATTTAATTGATGATAACTGGAAATTGGTAAGTTCTGATTTGCAATATTAGCTGTTATATTCAGGTAGATCCTACTTTATTGAGTCATAAAGCTTGTATATCTGTTACAGGCTTATAGCTACCATCTAAATTAATTAGTAGATCAAAAGTTTTGCTCGGGGGGTTTTATCTTCTTCTCATCTAATGTGCTATCACATATTTTCTTTTCTGGCTTATATTTGTAAATGGATATGTATAGACTTATAGCTACCATCCAAACTAATTAGTACATAAAAAGCTTTACTTGGGAGATATTTAGTATTATTATTTCTTGCACCAGGTGCTCTAGGGAAAGGAGGGCGAGAGCTTAGATCTATGTGCTCATTTGAAGAGTATGAAAATGAAGAGCGATCCTTACATTCGAATTCTCATTATGCTTGTCAAAGTATGTCAAGAACTTCTAAGAGTGCAAGATTAGACTCTACCATGTCTGTCGCTCAAGGATTGCGAACAATAAATAAAACCCTTTGGTTCATGTCAAGGAGAATATGCAAACTGATATTCAATTTTCTCCCTCTATTGATCAACTTATGCAGTCCACCCAAAAAGCTGAAACAAGTATGGTTTCTCAAATCTATTCTTTTTTTTTAGAATTTAATTTAATTTAATGCCAAATTTTTAGTAATATGATTTCTTGCACCAGGTATTCTAGGAAAAGGACGAGGGTGAGAGCTTAGATCTATGTGCTCATTTGAAGAGTCTGAAAATGAGGAGCGATCCTACCATCAGAATTCTCATTATGCTAGTCAAAATATGTCAAGACCTTCTAAGAGTACAAGATTAAACTCTTCCATGTTCGCCGCTCAAGGATTACGAACAATGAATCAAAACCCATTGGTTCATGACAAGGAGAATATGCAAACTGATATTCCATTTTCTCCATCTATTGATCAAGTTATGCAATCCACCCAAACAGTTGAAACAAGTATGGTTTCTCAAATCTATTTGATCACAAGTTTATCATTTTTACAATATTTTATAACATTTATAAATTAAGCAAATGTAGGTTCATGTACTGCTGGAAAGGTAAAAAAGGTTCGAGGAAGTAACATGTGCAAAGAAGTTGCATCACTTGAAATTGGAGAGAAGCTAAAAGTAACATTTTACAATAATCGAACAGTTGGAAAGAATAGCAATCTATTTTTGAGGCACTTGGGAAAAATAGTTTGTGAACGTAATATATGTCCGTTGGGAGTATCATCGTGGGATCGCATTAAGGAAGAAAAGTTAAATCACATGTGGGCAGCTGTTAAGGTAACTTGATGGAATATTCCAATTTCTCCTTTGATTCCTCTTTTCGTTCCATTCTTGGTTCTTCACTATTTTTGTAATTTTCTTATTTTTGGCAATTACACTAAGCATTGAGCTTAGTGTTCAGTATTCTCACTAGCTATTCTGCTTTATTTGAAAGAAATTAAGAAGAAGAAAATAAGAAGAAATGCTCTCCAAATTCCCATATTGAACCAGTATGACTGTATGTAAAACGAAAAAGGGAAATAGGATTACTGAACTTGCAATAAGTTTATTCTGCTGGTAGTTACTATCTTATCCTAGAGGAGAAAGCAGTTTAAGAGAAAACTGAATTAAGGCATGAATTTTCGAACATAAACAAAATAGTGGCATTCATTTATTCATTGTTTTTCTGTTATTTTGCACAAAGTTGGACAGGTCTGTTAACAAATGTTGACTGCAAAATTGCGTCAACTCCAAAGAATGTAAAATTTACACGAGTAGTTGTGTTATTCCTTGCATTATGGATTCGGAAGTCATCACATTTTATGAAAAGTGATTATGGTCTCAATGTTGATATTTCAGCCAACATTTTGAAAGTGATTATCGTGTTCCTCACCTTAATGTTGTAGGGAAAATAAGTCAGGTTGAACTGAAAAATGATTATTTTCAAGTGATTTGTTCCTCACCTTAGTTGCGTTAGTATTTCCTCTGTTGTTCTCTGTATATTCTAAAATGTCTATCCAATCGAAGTTGAGCTAGCCTGAGGATTTAAAGTCTGTTTTTTGTTTACATTCTGCATTTCCCTTAGGAGATTCTGCAAAACCCCCTAGGAGATGCTTTCTCGTTCTCCAGTTCTGTAACTAGAGTTCTCGCTTCATTTAAGTGAAATCAAAATCTAACCAGAAACACCTAGAGGGTAGAAAAAGAGAATCACGTATTTCTTCCCAATGTACTCAGATAGTTTAACCTTGAGGAAAAGGATAATTGTAGTTGTAAGCAGCAAATACAATCCATAAAATCCGACTAAATGTGTAAAGCCGCGTCTTACAGCTCCTAAAGGGGGCAGGAAGTGAAGTGAAATTCTAGGACTATAACAGACGTTGCATGTTAAGGTAGTACTAAACTCTTTTCTTTCTATGTTCTCATTCTGTCACTAACTGCAATCAAATGGGTTTGCAAAAAATATAGACTCCTCAAGGTTTCTAATTTATGAATGGTGTTTATTCTTAGCTGACAAGGTATTTATTAATTCAAGCCTTATTGTAGAACTATGTTTTCTTCTATCACATGGAGTTTCTGTGATGATATTGGATATCAATCTATGTTTGATGTATTGCAGGATATTGAGAGTGATGACATGGATATACATCACGATCATATTTTGGGATGGATGAAAGAGTTATGGAACAAATGGAGAAGACAATTGCATGCAAAATATGTGAAGGGTAAGCCAATCCAAGAGGTTCTTAAGAATGTGCCCAAGGGGGTAGACAAGAAACAATGGTAGTGGTTGGTAAAGGAATATTTTTCTACCGAAAATTTTCAGGTTTGACATAATACCTAATTATGTAATTTTATTTTATACAGTGATATTTTAATTGATAATTTGTTTATAGTATATGAATTTAATGTTGTCACTCAAATATAGGCGAGAAGCAACAGGAATGCAGCAAATAGAACTAAGTTGAAGATGCTTCATCATATTGGTAGCAAGCCAATTAGAGAGATTATTTATCAAAAGGTGTTATCATCAAATATATTTTTGCTTAATATTGACGAGACGTTATTTGACATATTTACTTTTATGTAAAGGGCAAAAAAGATGGCAAACCACCAGATTTGGCAACTATTTTCTTCGAGACTCGCAAGAAGAATAACACACTTGTCGATCCTGAAACAATCGAGAAACATGTGCGTTTGGTTAATTGAACATGTTCTTTACTTTTAGTTATTATGGGATCTGACAAAAATTTCTCTATAACTTTGTAGGCTCAAATCAAGGAATTGGTGCAGTCTGAACCGTCACTTCCTAACATAGAGATTGTAGAAAAATGCTTTGGACCTCAAAGTCGTAGTCATGTATTTGGCTTTGGGGGTGGATTAAAGGCGAAAGATTTGAAAGGGGGAACTACCTCAAAAACTGAATTATTGGCTAAGCTACGTTCAACTAAAAATGAAAACCAGTCTTTGAAGGATCGTTTGTTTAACTTCGAAAATGAGATGAGAGAACTGAGGAAAATAAAAGAATTAGTATTAATGCAACAACTAATTTCCAGCCTCCAGCTCAGGAGAATGACTATTTGGATCCTTGATGATACCAGGTGAGTAACAACTTACATGAAACCTCAATTTATTTTGTTGATTTAAGTGTATGTTATTGTATATCATTTGCGAAATTTATTCTTCTATTAATTACGAATTTCATCGGTGTCAATTCTAACAAGCTTCTGTCTGATAATGTTTGGAAATTAATTTAGGGCTGGTGTGGGCCTAAGAAAATTTGAGTTTTCTTTTGGTTATGCGGCAAATGTAGAATTCTTACAAATTTAGAAAGATTTTGCCGCCATCTTAATCTAGAGGATACTTGCACGACTTGTGGAGTAGAGGATGAATCGGTATTGCATATTTTGCGAGATTGTATTTATGCTCAGACTGTATGGAATTGCATTCTTGCCGTAAGAGATCATAGCTCTTGTTTTTTTGCTTTTGATCTTCCTGATTCGCTTACTGCTGAGCAACAGAGCAGAGTAATAGTTTCGCAAGACTTAAGTTTATCTTTGGTCTGAACACTGACAAGTCAAGTTTTGGAAGCACTATAGGTTCTGCTTGCTGCAGTTCTTCATTCTCAATTTATGTACCTTCTATATTCATCTCCTCATCCACTCTATCGCTCTAATGAGTCCTTCCATTCCCTTCAATCCTTGTAGCAGCTAGGGATTGTGAAGGAATCTCCTGGATCCTGGTGTGACTGAATGGTCATGACCATTATGCCCTCCTCCTGTATGTCACCACCAGAACTAGTGTCCTCAATCCTCATTGCCATCTTTTTCCCCAAAAAAAGCTTCCACCGAGGATTTGGAAGTTTCAGTAACATTGCCACCCTTAGGACTTGCTGTAGCAGATGATGTCTGATCATGATCTTTACCCTTTTGGGTGGACTCAGTAACTTTCTCCAGTTCCTCTTGTTCCTCTTCCTCCTCCAAAGCTGCATATTAAAAATCTCACTTGAGCCCCGTCACTTTGTCCAGCAAGTACCAGTTCTTTCCCAACAGATGAAGAATCCTTTCCTGTTTCCTCCCTTATTTAGTACTCGATTATCCTTAACTTATTCCACTGCCCAGGATTACCCCCTACCTTCCCATTAGATAGAATTTTAGCAGGAAATTTTTTACCATTCTGAACTGTGCCAGTATTTAAGTCTCCCATTACCAAAGTTCTGATTATTGATCAAAACTTTTTCACCTTCAAATTCCTTTATCTCTTGAACTAATTCAGGATGTAGAATTCTGCACCCTGCCTCATTGTGGCCTTGCAATTTGCTTTCTCTGTAATATTTGGGCAGACAATCATAATTAATCTTAAAACTGTTCGGACTTCACTTCACCTGTATGATCATCTTCAACTTCTTCTACTTCAACTTGAATTTACTTTGGAAATTCATCCGATAAATTAACCTCCACCTTCACCCTCACACAACTAGGTCTAGTCTTATTTTGAGTAGCCATATTAATCTTTAAGGATTCCCAACAGCAGAAGCCATTCTAAACATGACTCCTTCACAAAGAAAGTAGGAGACAAGGCTTGAAAAGAAATCCAGGCTACAACACTGGGGGTTTCCTCCTCCAGCTTAAATCACGTATCATATTTGAGAGATCTATCTGGTAGTAATAATCCTGATGTTTAATATAATGCGCAACTTTGGACATCATATTGACATAATTCTCCAACGGTGATAAACGAATCAAAACATGTCAATCACGCAAATAACCAACCTGGCAGGGACACTTAACTTCACTTTGGATTGGGACCAATCTTCGTAATTCTTGTAAATCTGGCCATCCATAAGAAAACTTACCAACAACTGCGTATTGGAGATTTTTCTATGGCTAACATGCGCTTGACTTCTCTGGATTTCCAATGAACAGAAGGTTCTTCACGAAGAAACGATAGGGTTTTGATAGGAATAGGTCCGACCTTTAATTTATCCAGAGTGGAGAGAGGGCAGATGTTTGCACTAGACCCGTTGTCAATCAGCACCCGGGTGACCACAGAGTCTTCACATTTCACCGTGAGGTAAAGTACCCTATTATGCTCAGTGCCTTCCAAAGGCAGCTCATCATCAGAGAATGTAACCCTGTTAACTTCAAAAATCTTGTTTGCTATTTTCTCTAGGTGGTTCACAGAAATCTTATCCGGGACATGAGATTCATTCAAAATTTTCATCAATGCCCGGCGGTGCTCGTCCGAGTGGATCAATAGTGATAGCAGTGAGATCTGTGCCGGGGTCTTTCTCAGCTATTCTACAATGGAGTAATCTTGCGCCTTCATCTTCTTCAAGAATTCTTCTGCTTCTTCTTCAGTTACGGCTTTCTTTACCGGTACTGGATTATCTTTGGCAGTTTTGGCTCTTCTCAGCTCTTCAGGGGCAAAGCATCTTCCTGAACGAGTCAGCCCATGAGTTTCACAAACTTCTTCTTTGACTTCCTTCCCCTTATATATTACTGTCACTCGGCCGTAATTCCATGGAACGGCCTTTTCACTGATTACTGGTAACTGACTCACTGGCTTGATAATAACCGGCTCTGTTCGAGCCCCTTTTACGATCACAACGGGCTTGGTAGCTACCCCCGGCACCACCACCTTAGCTGGCTCTTGCTTTACTATAACACTGCTCGAAGGCTCTTTTTCCACCACAACTAGTTTCTGTTTCATCACCACAACTGGTTCACTAACTGTCTCTTCTACCTTGATCAATGTTCTCCCACTACTTGGCTTCTCATTCAATCTGTCCTCACTAGACCTGATCATCATTACGGTTTGTGAAGGCCTCTTATGCTCTCCCTTTTGTACTAACTCAATCATATGGGCCTCGTGATGGGTTGGCAGTGGGTTCTGATTGATATTAGGCGTCTCTAGAGCCTGCACCTCAATTCGGCGGGTGTCGATGAGCTCCTGGATGGCCGTTTTCAAATGCCAGCATTTTTCTGTGTCATGCCCCGGAGCACTTGAGCAATACTCGCAACTCTCCGAATGATCCAGGTTCCTTGGGAGAGGATTTGGCAATTTGGGTTCAATCGGACTCAACATGCCCAACTGTCTCAATCTGTGGTATAAGCTGGTGTAAGATTCACCCAACGGAGTGAAAGTCTTCTTCTTCTGCAGCCTATCATTCTTAGATGTAGGGTTGGGTCGAAAACCGGTTCCAGTGGGGTTTCTGTAGGCTCTCGGGGGTGGGTAGGTGTTTTGGGGAGTTAGGTAAGTATTTTGTAGGGTGGGTGCGCGCCATTGCGCGTGGGTAGGAGGTTGGGGGTATGTCTGGGTGTGGTGGACAAAGAAGTGGGGATCAGGAGGTGGGTAATAGTGTTGTGGTGGGATATATGGGGTGTGTGGGTAGGTTTGGTGATGGGGTCGAGGTGGGTTGTAATATGGTAATGGGCTCCTGGACCAAGTCTCGACTCAACTACTGCAATATCTTCTTTCTTTTTCTTTCCCAATACCCCTCCAGTGCCGCTCTGGATAGCCTGGGTAGTTGCCTTGATCGCCGAATAGCTCATAATTTTGTTGGATTTAATCCCCTCTTCCACCATACTTCCCATTTTTACTACCTCGTTAAAAGATTTTCCCACTGCTGACACCAAGTGACCATAGTAGGTGGGTTCCAGAGCCTGTAAGAAGTAATAACCCATCTCGCTTTCTTTCATTGGAGGATCGACTCTTGCCGCTTGTTCTCTCCACCAGAAACCGTACTCTCTGAAGCATTCCCCGGGCTTTTTCTCAATTTTAGTCAGTGACAGACGGTCCGGGATAATTTCGAGATTATACTGGAAGTGGCATGCAAACGCCTGGGCCAAATCATCCCAAATGTACAATCGAGCATGATCCTGTCGAGTGTACCATTCCAAGGCTGCACCACTTAGACTTTGACTGAAGTATGCCATTAATAACTCGTCCCTTCCCCCAGCTCCTCTCATTTTACTGCAGAATCCCCTTAGATGTGCCACCGGATCACCATGTCCGTCATACAAATCAAACTTGGGTAACTTGAATCCCGCAGGTAACTGGACATCGGGAAACAAGCACAAATCCCTGTAGGCCACACTCACTTGACCTCCGAGACCCTGCATATTTCTGAATGACTGCTCCAAGCTCTTGACCTTTCGTATCATCTCCTCCTGCTCAGGGTTCTTGGGAGGCTTCTCTACTTCAGCTGAGAGATCAAAACGGGGAGTGTAGGAACATGGTTCTGGTGGTTTGAAGGTGGGTTCGGGTGGGTAATATTGGTTATCATGGGTTTGGAACAAAGGTTCGCTATAGGATCTGTGTAAGGCAGTAGGTGGAGGAGCCACAAACACAGGGGTAGTTGGTGGTGGAGGGCATGGGATTTGTTTGGGTGGTGGAGGTGGTGGTGTTTGGGAGGTGGTTCCGTAGTACTGTTGATAAGTAGGAAAGGATGGAGATGAGTTCACTGTGGGAGGATCCTGAGGCTGAGCTAACGGGGGGATGTAGGCAGGGTTAGCAGGGTAAGCTGGTGGTGGGTGTCCCTTTGACTAGGCCTGGTACATCTCGGCCATTTGCTGCTTCAGTTTATACATCTCCTCCTTCATTGCATTGACATCTAATTCTTCCTCCTCCCTAGACGGGTCGACAATGCTTGCTTCTAACTCCTGGTTGACCATGTTTGACTTGTCCTTAGAGCGGGTGTTGTAGGAATGGGATGCCAGAATGCCAGTCAACTTAACCACCTGCCTGGACTCATTATCAACAACAACTTTGTTAGCGGTTAGAGCATTAATAAATAGGTATCCGCACATTTGGGGAATGAATGCACCTAAGCAGTTAACCATTTCTATTATGCCTTTGCTTGGTTGCATGCGTCGTCCCGACTTTCTGTTTCTTTATTTGCTAGGCCCTTTCTTTGCTTTATCCTCTCACTCTTCCCTCTTGTTTTTTTCCATTGTTTGTTTCTTGCCTTTCCTTTTCTTTTGCTTTTCTCTCTTATTTTCCTTCTTTTTTTTCTTTTCTCTTCTCTCTTTTTCTTGTTCCTATTCTTTCCTCAAAATTGTTTTTCCCGCTCTTTTCTTTCCTTTTCTTTTGCTCCCTTTTTATTTTCTCTTGTTTGCTTTTTTTTTTGTTTTTGGTTACGGTCGAATCCTATGGAGATTTCCTACGTATCATGATCCCGCATGAATCAGACCAAGCGTAGTTCTTGCAAATAAATGTAAAAAATAAGGAAATAATTTTGGAATTTTTTCAAATTTCATTAATAAAACCCCGATTACAAAGCTACTAGATTACTTGTTTTCTTGAAAAGGAAACTACAAAAACAGACTCAAAATAGCGAAATACAGACTCGACAACTAGGAATACGTCAAAGCTTCAAATCCTGGGGCCCGCGGGGCATCATTCGGCATCGCCGAGGGCCTGCGTGCAAGACCCCTTTGCAACTGCTCCAAATCATTCCACCACATGTGAAGCTTCAAAGGGATCTCACTCAGGACTGAGAAGGTTTCAATGTCAACTGTACTCATCCTGCACATTTATTTAAAGGAAATTAATGACTTATTTCATCCTAAAAGGAAAAATGTGGCTATTTAAAGAAAAATGGCTATTTAATGACTCATTTTGACTTAAAAGTAAAAATGGCTATTTTTTCAAAATTTTTATTTAAGAAAACAAAGACTCGATTTTGCAGATACGGCCTTTCAGCACTTCCGGGAGGGAGATTTTAAGGCTGTGCCTGCCAACCGTTTAAAATGACTCAGGGTGGCTGTTCTTGCAAAACAGCCTTCCGGCATCCTTTTGGGGACATTCGGCTTATTTTAAACAAGAATGGCGTCACCTGACTTATTGTGACAAAAATTAAAGTTTTTGGTATTTTTGGCTATTTTTGAAAAAGGGAGGTTGGACCCGATGAGGGTTGCCTACGTATCTCACATCCGGTGAGAATCAAACCAGCCTAGTTCGTTCAAATTCGGCAAAACCAAATACATTTTCTGAACAATCTTTTTTCTTTCCAAATATTTCCCTTTTCTTTTTTCAAAAATCCGGCAGCATTTCGGTACTATTTGGGCATTGATTTTTCAAGTGGTTACCCTCACTTAGCCCTAACACTGCTATTTTTCTCAATTTTCTCTCATTATATACAAACCGGTCAACATGCAAATCCAAGCAAATAAATGCGCAAGTAGCACGTAAGATGCATCAGGATGGTCTTTTCATTTCAGGTCCCCTGTCCTAGACGGACCCAACCCCTGTGTTGAGTCCCCTAAGTCAAATGCACATGATGCAAACAAACGTTCCTACTAGGGATCCGGCATGAGGTTTTGTTCTTCTAGGTTTAAGCCCTAGGTTTATTGGTCTAGACCTGGCTTACCCGAGCGGACAACTCGGGCCAAGGGGGAGGCAGCGTACCGGGGATACAGAAGCTCCGCCGGCTTAGCAACTTATCCAAACCTCGTTCTAAATTGGGAAAGACTCTAAACAGAAGAGAAGCTACACGAAGTGCACCCTTCTCCATGATGTAGAAGACTCAGAGAGAGGAAGGGATTCGCGACAGTTTATATACAATTCAACAAATATCAAAGCGGTAAAACATTTAGCACATATAGCATGGAACATGTAGAAAAATCAGATAAAGCCAAATATAACAATTTAACTGAGCTCAAATTCTTGAACCCTGAACTAGAGATTCTGGGTTCTTGTCCCCAGTGGAGTCGCCAGAGCTGTCACACCTCCTTTTTTACTACATCCCGCGAAGGGTATAATAAAGGGAGTTTTTCCAATTAAAGGACAATCGAAACGGGATTCATTTTATTAAAAGATTCAGAGTCGCCACTTGGGAGATTTATGGTGTCCCAAGTCACCGGTTTGAATCCCGAATCGTGGAAAAGGGTTTGACTCTGTTTAACAGTCGCGAACCAGAAATCCGGGTAAGGAATTCTGTTAACCCGGGAGAAGGGGTTAGGCACTCCCGAGTTCCGTGGTTCTAGCACGGTCGCTCAACTGCTATATTTGGCTAAAGTCTGATTTTAATTCATGTCATCCTATAGTGCAATTTTAAAAATTATTTAACCGCTTTTAGTTAAAAAATTTTAAGAAAGTGAACTTCGTTTAAAAACGTGCTTTTGGATCACGTCACATGAAATGCACCTGCATCCTCGACACATTTTTATTCAACGTTTTGGGATTTGGATTTGGGTTGCATGAAATGCACACCCGCATTTTGGGAAAGTAAGATTATTAAAAAGCGCGCCTAAAGCGACTAGCGTATTATTATCTTTGCGGAAGGCCGTGAACTTCGCTAAACGGCACGTCCCGAATTCTAAGTATTTTGATATAAATTTTAAAAGAGGGGCCACGCAATTTATGAATTTTGTTTGGCGTGGCGGACCTCGTTTTATTTAAAGGCCACCCTAAAGAGACTATTGTTTTCTAGTATGGAATGTCTCTAAAAGGCCCTAAATTGATTAATATTATCAATTGCTATTATTTAAAGTGATCAAGGAATTTGGGCTTCAAGTTCAAATCCACACTTGAACAAGAGGCAAACCTCTTAACTCAAGCATGCTACTTAACTAGGAGGCCCAAAACCTAGGTTATGAATTTAATCCCGCAATCTTAATATAAATCCCAACCTTCAGCATTTTTGGGCTGGGAAGGTTAGCCTAGGAATACGTCAGCTTCATGAAAGGCTGCCCTGCGTTGGGCCCTTGTCATACAAATTCCTGGGCCCAAATCTTATTTAGGCGAGGAGCTGCCAGGTTTGGCATACATGGGCTCATAAGCAAATATTGATTTCTATGTGGATTTCCAATTACTGATTTTAATCCACAACTATTTAAATGGAAGGCTGATTTTAATTCCAAATATTGATTCTTATCGAATAACCTTGAACTTAGTCACCACATGAATAGTCAATTCATATAGTCAGCCATAACGTATTGAGTTTAGAATCTCAATCATAAAACCAAATTAGTTTCAATCAGCACATTCTATGAATCTTCGTATGTGACTTAAACCTGTAAATGAAGAACTGAGCTGTCTAATGCAACTGAAACCTAAAACACCTAATCTTACATCAATAGGAACATGTAGTCCATATTAAATCCAATTTCCAATCAACCGCTTGCGATCAATTTGATTTTTATTGAATATGATACAAGGTCTGAATTTACTAACACTACCACTAACATTCTAATGACTTCAGAATCAGTTTTCAGACTCATAACACTCTCCTACAAAGAATACAAATTAAACAAGAGACTATTTATACTAAGGCTACTAATAGACGAGCAATCATAAGCCTAATGGTCTCAAACAGTCCGATACAGTCCAGTTATACAAACCAAGGTTCATGTAGACACAAAGCAAAAGTAAACTTAAACAAATACAAAAGAAATATTATCTATTTGACTATGATAGCTCGAACAACTACATTGGAGGCAAGTAAATGAGCATTTCATTTCATGATTTCTCTTCAAAGCTACATCAACTCATGGTTTGAATATGTACCTGGAAGTGTAAAGTAACAAGAGGAAGAGAGTGGTCAGCAGCAGTTCAGCAAATCAGAGCTCACACCAGCAAATATAGGGTCAATGTCAACCCAAATTAAACCACAATACCCAGGAAGGAGTAACAGGGAATCCACAGCAACAAATCAACCAAAAACACACTTGTTTGACCTCAAATTTACTCGAAATTGAACTAGAAACCCTTTGAAAACTTCAGCAACTAGAAGAGATGAGAATCAATGCATAGAACTCAAAATTAACCTGGAAAATGCTATGTAACAGTATTTTTTTTGGATTTTTCTACTGTATTTTTCGTTTGTTTTTGGATTTTTGGCAGAAAATAAGATCTAAGAGAAGGTTTGAGTTATAGGACTTCAGATTTGAATATTTGAATTTGAAATTCAAATTTCAGATCTTAAACTTGCAGAAAATGTGTATTGGGGGGGGGGGGGGGGAATTTTTGGAATTTTCAGATGTGTCCCAAACCTTATGAAGGCACTAGGCATGCCTTTTATAGGCAGAAAAGGAGCAGGAAGGTTCCAGAACTTATTCACTCATTTTTCCCCCTTTTTATTTCAGTTTTTATATATTAATCCCTAAATTTTTGGCGTGTTGCCCAAGTTACGGCATTAAGAATGCTGAAACTTACACTAAGACCCTCTTCTAGAAGCATCTAGGGTATTCTAGCTTTTTTTTCTATTCTAGAATACCTATGCTACCCTTTCTTTTATTTTGAAATTACTGAACCTAATAAACTAACCCATTTTAAGTGCCCAAAATACCCCTGAAATTACTAACCCTATACCAAACTAGACATCACCCTCTTTTATCCTAGTTAAAGTCTATCAGCTATAACCAAACAATCTACTTAACTAGGGTTAACCCAACAGACCCTAAATCAAACTAGACAGATTAACTAATCAGGAGATTGAAACAATTAAAATCTATTTGCAATAAACAATTATGAGTCGACTAAACACAAGATCAGACCAAGAAGACTGAAGAACATTAACAAACTAGCAGAGTTTAAACTAAACCCTGAACATGGAGTTACTAAAATAATTACTTTATTAACCTGAATTAAACTAAACTAATTAACACTCAAGCAAGACTCAAACAGGATCGACTAGAAAATTAAAACCTATACTTAATGGAAACTAATCAGAAATCAAAATACCAATTAAACTAATCAAAATTAAACTAATTATAGAAACAATTACCAAAGCAGACTCGACCATCACTAATCAATAACCAAATTGTGAATTAAAACCGACCTGCTATGAATCAAAACTAACCTAATATGAACAGACACAAATCATGCATAAACTAGTTTAAACCTACAGAAACGTACATGAATGAATTAAACAAAGTTTAAACTAATTTTAAGATTCAAATAATAGAAGAAGAAAAAACAGAAAAACTTACTTATGCAAGTTTGAACCAACTGAACTCCAACTCGAGCCCCGGAGTGATGTACACGCGTGTTCTTCAACAAAACAGGCGAACACATTATTTCGAGACTTGACTCGAACTCCAGACTCAGGCAATTGGGAAAAATTCGAGGAACTTGGATTTCTAGGGTTCTGCCGGTCTAAGATCTAAAATTCGAGAGGTTTTGGCTACATTCGAAAGATTCTGGCTAGGGATTCGGGTAGAGGGAGGTCAGAAGAGTATATGGTGTAAATTTGGTTGGATTTGGGTGAGGTAATGTTTTGGTCCGGATTTTCGATCTAAAATTCGAAAAGATTGATGATGAATTGAAGGAGATGGTTTTGGGGGTTGGAAAGAGGAGGGGACGACGAGTCGATGGTGTATTTTTGGGAGGGATTGGAGCTTCGCCGCCGGCGGCGCACGACGGAGAATGGTGGCGTTACAGGGGTACGAGGAAGGAGAAGTGGTCTTTAGGGTTTTGCAAATATTCGAACAATTTTATTTATTTCTTCGGATTGATGAGGGTCGTTAGATGATGGGAGATGAACGGCCAAGATTCCTTGACACCAAAACGTCGTCGTTTCACATTTAAGAGGGCAGGCCGGGTGAGACGGGGTTTGGGCCTGGTTTAACGGGTCTGGGAAGGATTTGTTTGGACTAGGACCAGCATTGGCCCAAACATTTGCCAGCCCTTGCTTTTCTTTTTCACTTGCATTTTCTTGTTTTTCTTCTTTTCTTTTTTTTTTTGTATTTTATTTTTTGCATTTTATTTATTTATATTTTTTTTTGAATTTTTCTGATGTAAGATTAAGAATAAAAGATTCAAATTGACTCTAAAATTATACTAATTAATTTCCAAAATTAACTAATTCCTAATTTAAAAGAAAACTTAAGACAAATTTTAAAAATTAAAAGTAGAAATGCAAAAGGACCATTTTTGTTATTTTTTTTTGTAATATTAAAATGCGTATTATTTTGTATTTTTGGAATTATATCAATTAAAATGCACACAAAAATGCAAACAAGACACAAAATCATGCAATTAATTCCTAAAATTCAAATAATAAAAGAAAAATCCTAATTCTAAGGAATTTTATAGGCGTAATTCAAGCGGGGCAAAAATCACGTGCTCACATATTTTTTTGTTCTTACTAACCTGCCTCGAGGCCACCATAACTCGAGGTCAAGACTTGGCTTGCACACTGGTTTGATTTGCTTTACTTTTTCAATTTATATATTTAACTCCTTGTTTATCAATTGGTATTGGATTAAATCACATATATTCAAAACCACAATATAAGTTTAATTGTTACTCGGATTCGAGGGTAAACAAACATCAATTGTTTTCAACTTTAAATTCAAAATTGTGTAAACCGTTTTATTAAAAACTTAAGTGTCAATACTTTCTTCATTATTTTTATTCATTTATTTTAGTTATTGTAGTTTATGATGCTGACCAAAATCTAGTGGTCGCCATGAGTTCCTCAGGCTGAGAGAGCTGTCAAGCCATGTGCCTCGTCTCCGCCAGCAAAATTCTCACATCACAATATTTGCCACTTGGCCGCCAGCCAACACTTGATCTCCACAAACCACATATCTTTGCTTCCAAATTTATTTCCACACATTATCTGTTTCCCACATGACATCACATTCTTCTATTTGAAAAACCTAGAGATGTACTATTCATTATCCACTTCTTTCACTTGTAGATAGAGAATGATGAAAGCCTAGTTCGCCACAGTATTAACATGAGTAGACAAGTAGTTGCCCGTAAGTTCAAAACACCTTGCTAAATTGAATATGAAAAAAGCTGCTCAAAGGCATTTCGCGTTCACAAAGGGTTTGAGGAATGACCGTATTCTAAGGGGTATGATGTAGACAAATACTCTAATGCAAGAATTAGAGGTTGTTTCCACGACTCCAACCTGTGACCTATAGGTCAACCGAAGATAACTTTACCTTTGCTCCAAGGTTCCCCTTACCATTGCTAAATTGAATATGATATAAGTTATATATACTGATAATGACAATAATATAAGTGATCCGATGATATGCTATATCATTAATTTTTTTAATTTTTGAATTATCATATTATGTTTACTACAGAGAGTTACATGTCATGTAAATTTTAAAAAATTATATTGCCCACTGTTGGCCATACAAAACTTAAACTCAATGAGATATTATGTTAAGATGACAGAACCACAAATGAAACGATGTTGCTAAGTATGTTGCTGTTAAAGTAGGCCAGGCATATGAGTCGATCGACCTAAGTGTCAAAACAAAGCCATCACATATTCACATGCATGAGTTTACATGCGCCATAGATTAAACACACGTTGTGCCAACTCTGCATTAATACTTTTGTATCTATATATACACTAGCTATTCCTTTGAGTTTGCATGAACCAAAGGCAAGTCTGAAATTATGGGTTACAGAAAAAGGCTAGGCGTAGAAAGAGTACTCATGAAATCAACAAAGAATATAAGGAGAATTAGGGGGTGGAGGAGATCAAGAATGAGCTGTGTTTTAAATGATGATCTTCAACAGCAGCAAGACAAAGTGGTGAAGCTGCAGAGGCTAATCCCAGGCGCCAGACAACTACATTCTCATCAACTGCTTCTTCAAACTGCTAATTATATTATGCAATTAAAGCTGCAAATTCATGTCTTGCAATCTCTTTTAGTTTTCTCTTCATCACCAGATCATCATCATGCTTGCTAAGCATCTGATCAACCGCGAGCGCGAACATCTTAAATTATAGCCTATTTTGCTTTCGAGGGTTAATTAGTTGTAGTTAATTTCTTGTAAGAATCTCATTATGGTCATTTCATCAGAAAACACATACAGCTTTAGGACATATTTTGTGCTCAATTGAAATTAAAATGTACCTTCGTACTTTGACATGTTATAAAGTTTTCCCCCTCAAAATGAATGTTTGAATTATTCAAAACTTCTCTGTTTCCTTATACTGATAATATAGCTTTTTGCAACTTGCAAGTTTACTTAGAATTTGGGATTCTCAACCGTACTCATGGATTGACTGTTGTATTATAATTTTTTCATGCAAGTGTCCTACAGATCGAGCTACCTATATATCAATTCAAAAGCCAATTATTGCTATCTCTGCGAAGATTAGAATCCTGTCGGTTCAATTTCATGATTCAAGAGTCTAGAGAAGAACAACAAAAAGAGGAAAAAGAAAAAAAGGACAAAAAAGAGAACAAAGAAAGGAAAAACACACGTAGAGATACCATAAGCTTGTGATACCATTCTTTTGTGCAAATAATAAGAAGTTCCATGTTAATAACTCAATCAATCTTTGGAAAAACTTAGGCAGTAGTTACGAACCATGCAATAATCTCTCTGTTCATAATATTAAAAGAACCCGCACAGTAATTTTGTTGACAACATTGAATACTACAACAATAACAATGAACCTAGTGTATTCCCATAAATAGGGTCTGGGGAAGGTAGTGTGTATGCGTACCTTATCCCTACCTTATAACGATAGAGAGCTTGTTTCCCATAGACCCTCGGCTCAAGAAACAGTGGAGATAAAACAACTAGTACAAACAATATTAACAACAATATATTAAGTTAACGGGCGCGAATGACACTCGTAATACATGAATAAGATAATACAAAAATAATCCTAGTACTACTGGTAAGCCTATGAGGAACACACTACTATCTGTCAACCTACAACCCTAATCCTCGACCTCCACACCTTTCTATCGTGGGCCATATCCTCGGTAAGCTCGAGCAATGACATGTCCTGCCTAACTACCTCTCCCCAATACTTCTTAGGCATGCCCCTGCCCTTCCTCAGACCTGCAATGGACAACCTCTCACACCTCCTGACTGGAGCTTCTATGTCTCTCCTTTTCACATGCCTGAACCATCTCAGCCTCGACTCCCGCAACTTGTCCTCCACCGATACCATACCCACCTTGTCCCTAGTAACTTCATTCCTGATCCTGTCTTTCCTATGACCACACATCCATCCCAACATCCTCATTTCAGCTATTTTCATCTTCTGGACATGGGATTTCTTGACGGGCCAGCACTTATAGCCGGTTTAACCACCACTCTGTAAAACTTGCCCTTATGTCCAAGTGGTACACTCTTATCGCACAAAACCTCCGAGGCGAGCCTCCATCTCATCCACCCCGCTCCAATACGATGGATAACATCCTCGTCAATCTACACGTTGCCTTGAATAATAGACCCAATATATTTGAAACTCTCTCTTTTGGGAACAACTTGAGTACCAATCTTTACTTCCTCTCCTTCTTCATGCATCCCTTCACTGAACTTGCACTTCAAGTACTCAATTTTCGACCTACTCAACTTAAAACCATTAGACTCTAGCGTTTATCTCCAAACTTCCAACCTAGCATTAACTCCGTCACGCGTTTCATCAATCATGACTATGTCATTAGCTAATAACATACACCATGGCATCTCTCCTTGTATGTCTCACGTCAGCACCTCTAACGCTAAAGCAAACAAAAATGGGCTAGGAGCCGATCCCTGATGCAACCCCATCTCCACTGGAAAATGATCCGAGTCTCCTCCTGCAGTCCTTAGTCGAGTCTTTGCTCCCTTGTACATATCCTTAATCACCCTAATATACGCCACTGGGACACCGCTAGCCTCCATACATCTCTATAGGGCCTCTCTCGGGACTTTATCATAGGCCTTCTCCAGGTCAATGAATACCATATGCAAGTTCTTCTTCCTTTCCCTAGACTGCTCCACCAATTTCCTCACAAGGTGAATGGCTTCTGTAGTAGACCTTCCCGGCATAAATCCGAACTAGTTCTCAAAAATAGTAACACTACGTCTCACCCTCCTCTCTATCACACTCTCCCAAATTTTTATATGACTTAGCAGCTTGATACCCCTATAGTTGTTGCAGTCCTGAATATCACCTTTGTTCTTGTACAACGGGATCATCAAACTCCACCGCCACTCTTCGGGCATCTTCTTCACCCTGGAAATAACATTAAACAACCTAGTAAGCCATTCCAAGCCTACCCGACCCAGTTCCTCCCAAAATTCTACTAGGATCTCGTCATGTCCAGTTGCCTTACCCCTACTCATCTTCCGCATTGCCCCTTAACCTCCTCGCTCCTAATACGCATGCACAACCCAAAATCCTTTTGACTCCCTGAGATTTCCAACTCACCTAGCACGATGTTCCTGTCCCCTTCCTCGTTCAGGAGTCTATGGAATTATTCCTGCCATCTACGCCTAATACACGCCTCTTCCACCAGAACCTTACCATCTTCATTTTTGATGCACCGCACTTGATCCAGGTACCGAGCCTTCCTCTCCCTAATCTTGGCTAACCTGTACAGCTTTCCGTCACTTCCTTTGCCCCCAAGATCCTCCTACAATCGCTCAAAAGCTGCAGTCTTAGCCGCCGTGACTGCCAATTTTGCCTCTTTCCTTGCCTTCTTATAACGCTCCCTTCACCTCCTCTGCTCCTCCTCATCCGTGCTCCTCACTAGCTTTAGATATGCCGCTTTCTTAGCTTTCACTTTTTCTTGGACCTCCTCGTTCCACCACAAGCCCCCTTTGTGGCCTCCCTGATGTTTTAAACTTCAATGCCACACAAGAGAGAGGGTGATTTGTGTGGTGTCCAATTTTCGCGTGCACAGATTATAGAAGGACCTGGTTCTTCTATGTGTTCCTTATACTACTATTGCGGAAATAATAAATCCGGAAAGTAAAGAACACAAGTATTTTTATGTGAAAAACACCCAGCTCAAAAGGTAAAAAAATCACGACCTACTACTCAGTAGGATTTCTCCTAACACTTCACTAAATCACTGAGCCAAAACAGCATTTACAAAAACTCTTTATAAACCTAAGGATTACCTCTAATCCCGTTGTGGCAACCGACCACTAACTGTTGCGACAGCTTCAAGTTAACTCTAACTTGAATACTTAGAGTACCTAATACAATTGCTTCTAGATAAAGCTGAAAGGTACAAATTAAGAATACCTACTACAATTAAACTAGAATAAAAGACAAACACTTGGAACTGGTTCTTCTATCTGGTTCATGTAGCTTCAGGTTCGCACACTTGAATCACACAAGAATTGCTTGCAAAATGCCTTGCTATTTGGCTCTCAACTCACGTTTAACTTCAGCATTTGTGCATCCCTGTAAAGTGAGAACATCCTGTAATTTTTTTTCCATCCTATAATTTATAGAGTTAGTTGAATAGGAAATAACTAGAGTCCAATGCTATACTATTCCTTGGTGGAAGAGTTCTAGTTAACTTCATCTTCTAACTCCTTCCTTATCTTGGATAGTGTTTTCTTCGAGTAAGACGTCCTTCCCCTTATCAATTATGGAACATTTTCAATCAGGAGATATCAGATATAGCAAGTTAAGCTTATCTCCCCCACGTGCATCCCTTATGCTTGAATCTGCTCGTGACTGTGTACACTTTGGATGGACCTGGTTCATGCTTGAGTTCCTTTGTTTTTCATCAAAACAAACTTCACTTAGGAGAACAAATTCCCCCTTTTCTATGATGACAAACTCTGTGCTTTTCATAAGGGTAGGCCCTGTTTCAACTCAGCTCAACATCAACACAAAGTTAGAACACTTTACCTCTTTAAAGTCACACTAATAATCAAGGATCAAGTTCATTAGGTTATAAACATCATAGTCCAAAGTAAAGCACAACCTAATTCTCCTTTTTGGTATCATCGAAAAGTTGCATAATTATATTAGATAACCAGATTTTGATAGAATTTACTTATGGCCACTGGGGCTACTTCAAATGCAATCATGGATTCAATCATCATCTATCAATCTAAGGATATTAGCCATCTAAAAAATATCAACAAACAATTAGAGAAAAAAGTAGTAAATTTTATTGATTGATAAGATCCTACCACAACTGCATAAGAAGAAATAAAAACACTGGACCATGAATAAAAGAAACAAAAAATCCTATATGGGTCACTGATTGGTCTAACTAGGCTAGGAGGCTTAAGGCTGGGAAGGACTAGGTTTTTGTTTTTTTGGCTTGAAGCAGTTTCAGCATATCCAGAAGAATGCCATCATTCTTCTCCTTCTCCTTTGCTAGCTCAGCTCTGAGAGCATCTCTCTCAGTCTCCACTTCTGCCAACCTCTTCTTCAGCCTTTCTATTTTAGCATCCTTAGCCCCACTTTCTTGCACCAAAGCTCGCACTTTGCTGTTCACAGGTACATTTTTGGATGAACCAGGTTCTTTGGGAGTGGTTTGGACTTCATAGTCACAAGCAGTTAGAGAGTTTGCCCCAAAATGATCCTTGCTTGTACCAACTTCCCATTTCTTGATGGGTACCTAGACATGTGCAAGTACAGCCGTGAGAATAAAACCATAGGGTATGGCGTGAGTTTTGGTGCCATTTAGAACCCTGTCAAGAAGCTGGATGATAAATCTAGACCAATTGATTTGCCTCCCACTGTCCAAACATTCCATAAGGACCGGGTTCATGAATGTGTCAATGTGCCTCCTTTCCTGCCTAGGCAGCACAACTTTGTTAACAAATTCGAACAACACTTTGTGGGGGTAGCTTCATCTCACTTTTCTAAATAGCCTTGAGCTCAAGCTCCTCTTCATTGTCGCCAAACTTCCTAGTAATGGCAAGGGCAGTAGGAAGATTCTCTAGATTTGGCCATTTGAGCTTCTAATAATCATTGTACCCTTTAGCAGGTACACCTAAGATCTCTCCCAGTTCTTTATCATCAAAACTCACTATCGCCCCCTTTACCACACTGGTGACTCTACCATCTTTGATCTTACAATTTGCCATGAACTCCACAATCTCAGTTCTGGCCAGCTTTCCATCCATCTGAAGGACCATGTCCTTCCAACATTGCAACTGTAACTTCTTCAACAGCATTAACATCCCTTCCTCCTCCAAGTCCCTGAGGAGTCTACCTTTCAAGATGGTTCTCTTCCCAAACTTAACTACCTTGTCCTTCTCAGCATCAGATTCTTCTTCTTCTTCTTCTTCTTCCACTATTTTCACTTTTCTTGATTTCAATGCAGACCTGGTTCTTTTAGCCAAAGTAGATGGCTTAGCAGACTTTGTTTTTGAAACAAACTTCTTTGTGGAAGTCTTGACTTTCTTAGCCTTTGGAGTCACAACCTTTATTTCTTCTGTCTCCTTTTCATTCCGAAGGACCGGGTCCATCTCATCAATTTCAACTGCCTCAACAGGCCCACCTTCTTCTTTCCCTTAGCAGCAGCTTTCTTCTTACTTTCTTCTAAGGCCTTTTCCAGTTTAGCCTCACTTTTCTTCTTCTGACTCCTTGTAGCTCTTCCTCTTGTAGGAGGAGTCTCTAAAGGGATAGACGAAGCAAACTCTCTTTTCTTGTTTGCCCTAGCAGTACCAGGGACTTTGACTCTTAAACTCCTTTTCCTTTTAGGATTGTAACTGTCAAATACCTTTCTCAGTAGGTGTGCGAGGGTTTTATGATCAGATGGAACAGGTTCTTGAGCATCTTTCCCTAGTCGAGCCAACCTCTCAGCAACTTCTCCAGACCCACTTCCCCCTGTTTCTCTCACACTCTTTTCTTCTCCAGCAGATTCTCACTCCAAACTACCATAACACCTGATTCTTTAGTTAAGACAACAGGAGTGGGTGAAGATTCAGCCACTTCTTTTTCCATTCCCCTCACAGCACTTCGAGCACCCTCACTTCTTTTATTTTCTCTTTTTATTTTTACCACCAACTTTCCCAGACTCAGTTGTTTCAACACCAACCACAGTTCCTACCAAAATAAACCTAGTTTCCACATTTGTAACAACCTCAGAGATGATTTCAGGAGTAACTTTAAGGCCAGATGTTACCTGCTCTATCTCAGAAGAAACAATTTCTTCCCCCTCAGTGGCAGACTTGAATAATTCATCAGATTTATGGGGTTCTTCTTCCTGACTCGCTTTCAATTTTTTATTTATTTTCTTGATTTGCTCTCCACCAGCGACAACCTTGCGAGCCATCATCTTTACCCTTCCTTTCTTCGAGATAGGAGTTTTTGAAGGTATAATAGATGGTGTGAGTGTGATTTCCTTGGGTGGTGAAGAAGGATTCTCAGAGGGGTTAGCCATTTCTGTGCTTGGGTATGAGAAAAGATGAGTTTGAGTGTGTTTGAAAGATGAGAGAAGATGGAGAGATTTTTGACGGCTTGAGAATTAGTAGTGAAGAAACACTAAGGCTTAATCAATATAAGAAGGGGTGCTTAATTAGGTAACGACACCCTTTTTCAGAAGTCTAATCAAACTGAAATTCAGTTTGAAAAGACGTTGAAGAGTGTCCCTAGAATCTAGGCACTTAATGCGGTTTTGGACTCTTTTTGAACGAAACTGGTTCATTTCATAACAGATAAGTTCAAAAGGGTTTGGGATTAAATAGGACTCTCCTCTTTATCATGATCCAAATATAATTATTCCAAAATATGCAGAGTAGAGAATACGTACCAAGTAATCTTGATGAACCAGGTTCTTCAATGAGAAATCTCTTGTGTAAGTCTGAATTTTCCAAGAAAATAGAGATAATATCATTAGAGATTAATGAGTCCTTTTAGCACATGGCACTAGAGTATACTGATGAAAGTATGAGACTGAGCAAAATCCAATCTAATTATGTACAAAAATTCACAATTTTCTAACCATTTTTGAGTTAGAACTGGTTCCTTTTAGGTAATCTTAATCATCCCTAATTCTAACATGTTCCTTTCAAAGTGATCTCTACTTAGAGCTTTTGTGAAGATGTCAGCTATTTGCTTGTCTTTAGCACAAAATTCCACAGTGATCAAACCCTTCTCATAATTGTCCCTCAAGAAATAATGGCTAACATCTATATGCTTAGTTCTTTTGTGATGAACCAGGTTCTTGGTCATACTAATTGCATTAGCAATATCACAAAATATAGGGATACAACCTACATCAATTCCAAAATCCATTAATTGCTGTTTGATCCACAACAATTGAGCACAACATGAGGCACCAACGACATACTCAGCTTCAGCAAAAGATAAGGCCACAAAATTTTGCTTTTTGGTGGCTCAAGGCACAAGACATGAGCCATGAAAGTGTGCCATACCTGAGGTGCTCTTTCTATTCACAAAAAAACCTGCATAATCAATATCAACATATCCCACTAAGTTGAAATTACTACCTTTTTGATACCATAGACAAAGGTCAGTGGTGCCTTTTAGGTATCTCAAGATTTTCTTGATAGCAGTCAAGTGATACTCCTTTGGATTTGCCTGAAACCTAATACAAAGGCCTACACTGAAAATAATGTCAGGTTTGCTGGCAGTGAGATATGACAAAGAACCAATCATTCCCCTATACAACTTCTGATCAACAGATGAACCAGGTTCATCTATATCCAATTTTGTAGTTGTTGCTATAGGAGTATCAATTTCTTTGGAATCTTCCATTTTAAACCTTTTAAGCAACTCTTTTACATACTTATGCTGATGGATCATAGTTACATTTAAATTTTATTTAATTTGTAAGCCTAAAAAGAAATTAAGCTCACCCATCATACTCATTTCAAATTCACCCCCATTAGTTTAGCAAACTCTTTACTTAACTTATCAATAGTTGCTCCAAATATTATATCATCAACATATATCTAAACTACCAAGAGATCTTTACCTTTTTCTTTCACGAATAAAGTATTGTCAATTTTACATCTCTTGTAGCCATGCTGAAGCAAGAATTTTGATAATCTTTCATACCATGCTCTTGGAGCCTGTTTGAGCCCATAAAGTGCCTTGTCAAGCTTGTACACATGATCAGGAGATTCCTTGCTTTCAAAGCCCGGAGGTTGCTTGACAAACACTTCTTCCTTTGGATAGCCATTGAGGAATGCACTCTTGACATCCATCTGATGGAGAGTGAATTCCATGTAAGCAGCAAAAATTATAAGGAGTCTAATTGCTTTCAATCTTGCAACTGAAGCAAAGGTCTCATCATAGTCTATGCCATCCTCTTGACTATATCGTTGAACCACCAATCTTGCCTTGTTCCTTGTAATCGTTCCATCTTCATCAAGTTTATTTCTGAAGACCCATTTTGGTCTAATTACTGATCTGTCCTTGGGTCTTGGTACTAGATGCCAAACTTGGCTTCTCTCAAATTGGTTGATTTCATCTTGCATTGCATTCACCCAGTCTGCATCCTGCAAAGTCTCATCAATATTTTTAGGTTCATTAAGAGATAGAAAGCATCAAAAGCACAGAGATTCTTCAAAGAAGATCTGGTTTTGATTCCAGAGGTTGGATCAGTAGTTATGTTCTCAATGGGATGAGAACTTTGGTACTTGTAAGGTTTCACAACCAGCTGGTTTCCCCTAGATATTCCTTCGGTGTTTTGTTTCCGAGGAACAGGTTCATGGACAGGTTCCCTCAAGGTTTTGAGGATCAATTCTTCTTTGTTCAGTTCCCCCTGTCAGGTTGCCCTGGGTAGAAGAACTTGTTCCATCACATGTTCCTTCCTTTGTTATAGCTTCAGTCTAGGCTGTGGTTTCATTTGAGTTCTTACCAGCCCAGTTGCTTCATCTTCATGTTCCTGCCTCTCAGAAAGAATGTTAGTTTCATCAAAAACCACAAGTGCACTTTCTTCTACACACATAGTTCTTTTGTTATAGTTCTTATAAGCTTTACTATGTGAAGAATATCCTAAGAATACTCCCTCATCACTTCTAGGATCAAACTTACTAGGGAGTACCATTATTGTGCACAAAGCACTTGCATCCAAATGCTTTAAGATGAGATATATTTGGCTTTCTCCTTTTAAGTAACTCATAGGGAGTCTTCTCAATAAGAGGTCTAGTCATGCACCTATTTATCATCTGAGCTATCTCCCCAAGCAACCACTATAGCCTTTGTTGATCCTTTGTTGTTGGTTTTCTTGGGTTGAACCTGTTCCTTCTTCTTGTTCATTCGTTCAGCTCTTTTCTTCTTCCACTCAATCTCCCACAGAGGACAGTTCTTGATATGGTGATCAGTCTTTCCACACTTGTAGCAGCCATCATTGGTTTGTTTCTCAGGAGGTTTTGATTTGTTGAAGCTTCCACTTCTTGAAGAACCCTTTCCTCTCCTTAGGTACTTCTTGAAGTCTTTGGTGATCATGGCCATTTCATCATCTTCCACATCATAATCTTCAGTAATTCTGAGAGCCAAACTCCTTTCCTTCTTAGGTACATCCATCTTCATGGTTTGTCTCCTAACTTCATAGGCAGTAAGATTTCCAATTAGTTCATCCAGTGGGAGAGTTGCAATATTCTTTGATTCCTGGATAGCAGTGATTTTACTCTCCCAAGTGTAGGCAAAACTCTTGTCAATATCTTTTCAACCCTTTCTTCTTTAGGAATAATCCTTCCAAGAGATTTCAGCTCATTTGTCAGTGTAGTGAACCTTATGTAGATCTCCTGAATGGTTTCTCCTTCCTTCATAGCAAAACTCTCATATTGAGAGTACAATAGAGTTCCTTTGGATCTCTTCACCTGAGGTGTTCCTTCATGAGCCACTTGCAGTCTGTCCCATATTTGCTTAGTAGTGGTACAACCTTGGATTTTGCTGTACTCATGTGGATCGAGTCCACAAACAAGCCATTTCTTTATGCAACCTTGGATTTTGCTGTACTCATAAGAGTCTTTCTCCTTATCAATTATGCAACCTTTTCAATCGGGAGATATCAGATATAGCAAGTTAAGCTTGTCTCCCTCACGTGCATCCTTTATGTTTGAATCTGCCCGTGACTGTGTACACTATGGATGAACCTGGTTCATGCTTGAGTTCCTTTGTTAATCATCAAAACAAATTTCATTTGGGCGAACATTCCCAAATAACCCTTCGATACCCCTAACACCTCTCTAGCAGCTTCCCTAATGCAGTTCGTTGTCGTGGTCCACATACTACTCGCGTCTCCACTACTCCTGCAGGCCCCCATGGCCAACAGCTTCCCACCCAACTCCTGCGCCTTTGCCTTAGTCAAGGCTCCCCACTTAGTCTTCGACTGGCCGTACATCGCTCTCTTCTTCATTACTCTCTTGACCTCCAAGTCCATTACTAGGAGCCTATGCTGCATCGATAAACACTCACTCGGGATAACCTTGCAATCAATGCAAAGGCCCCGATCACCCCTCCTAAGGAGAAGATACTCAATCTGAGTCCTGGAAACCTTACTCCGGAAAGTGACCAAGTGCTCCTCCCTCTTCCGGAAACACGAATTAGCTAACACCAGGTCAAAAGCTTTAGCAAAGTCCAACAATGACGTACCACCCTCATTCCTAACTCCGAAACCGAACCTGCCATGCACCTCGTCATAACCCCTAGCAGTCACCCAAATATGGCCATTAAAATCACTCTCTATGACGAGCTTCTCGGAGAGTGGAATACCACGCACAACCTCATCCAAATCATTCCAGAAGCACCTTTTGACCTCCTCGCTCAGGCCCATCTGAGGCGCGTAAGCGCTAATCACGTTAAAAGTGACCCCGCCAACCACTAGCTTAATAGTCATTAGCCCATCATTTACCCTCCTAACATCCACCGCCATCTTCCTCAGATCCCTATCAACTAAAAGTCTAAAATACCTACTCTGTTCTTGTCTGTTCCTCCTCCTGAATACCATAGGTTAAACCTGTTAACATCCCGAGCCCTCATACCCATCCATCTAGTCTCCTGAACACATGCTATATTAATCTCCCTCTTATGTAGAATCCATCCTAACTCTATAGACTTACCCGTCAGTAACCCTATGTTCCACGACCCCACTCTCAGCCTACTAGCTCCCTTACCCCCCCCCCCTTGCCACCCTTCCCCCCTCCCCTTGGCCCACCCAAGGACATGACCCTACTCTACTATCGTTCCGACTAGCCACCCCGCCAACAAAGAAATAAAGGACTATAATTTAAGAATAAAACTACTGCAAATGCAGACAAGTGGTTGCGCATTCTAAGCTCTCATTGAGGTGAGGCCTACATGATTTACAGACAGCAAAACTGCGTAAATGTCAATAAGAACGACTCATCCTCGCTTATAAAAGCAAGAAAAGTTGAGGTTTCTTTAGGCCAATATATGTATGATTCACAGAAACAGGGCTACAATCATCATCGTAACATCACACTGCAAGGGCTAAAGAGTTTTGGTGCAGAAAAAGCTCATTTCTCAGTTGAAATTTACAAGAAAACACACTCATTCTTAAAGTTCTCAAAACTTACAAAACATGGGTGCGAACATAAGAAGATTTTACAATAGGTAGGTATCACTGCAAAAGATGTCAACAGAATGACCAGGTTGGATTTTGTCAAACCAACCTAATTTATCCACGAGCCTCTTAATGAAATGGCCTGCTACATAACCAACACCTGAGGCCATACTTGCAGCTATACCATAGAATAGGACAGTCTTGACGTATTTACTGAACTTGTTTGCTCCTCGAGTATAAGCCTTTGCAGTAGCAAGCAGGATAATGCACATAGAAGAAGCGATTGCAACTGCTAGAAGCTTGCAGTCTTTGTTATCACTCTTAAGATATGTGAAGCCATATACTACTGGTGGAACAAGGCAAAATATAAAATATGATAGCAGGGCAACAATTGCATGAAGTAGGAAATGCTCTTTTCGGCCAAGTAGCTCTTGGTATCGATCGATTTGATCACTTAAATTGGAACCTACTCCGGTATAACTAATTTTCAAGTCCACCAACTGCAAGCTTACATGTGATTCAAGAAAAGGATTAAGATGCAAGAACTGATGCAGAAGGAGAAATGATGGCAAAAGACAGTTACCAACTATAGAGTTGAACTGGAATTATAGAATACTCACATTCTGACAAATGACAAAAAGTCCACCGATCAAATTTGCCACTCCAATAACTAGGATCTTCACTGCAGTATCAACAAAACTCTATAAGCCATATCATATTCTGTCAAATACTAACCAAGCAAAAGAGCAGAGATTGAGAACTCAAAGACTTACGTGTATCAGCGTCGGAAGCGGCTGCGGAGAAAAGCACAACTAAGCTTGTAATTGACTCTATTAAACCTCCATATACTATGCTTTTCACGATCTCCATTGATTGGAATCTTTCACTTTGACTACAAGTATTGAATTTTGTGTCACGCTGGAATTCACTGATTTAAAGGAAGGTCTATAAAATATTTGCGATTTTGATCAAAGGAGAAAAGAACAACCCGTGGTTGTATTACTGTATGCATCTAGATTTCAGTCAACAGTAAGAAAAGAAACGAAAAAAATCAAGAAACTATTGTGCAAATTTACACCAACTGGCTTAGTCACTTTGCCTTTATCTGTGAATAATTTGATATGCAATGCAGATCAAAGCATACTTCTGTTCAGTTTTATAGCATCACATAAAGTACAAAAATCCACATCAAGTACTGAAGGACAAAGAAAAAATCTACTATCTTAAAAACCATTTCTTCTTTCAATGGTTCAACCGTAATTAAATAAGTTAAACAACTTAACTAGTCACACAAGAAAGTGTGACATGTCTAAAACAACTTATATATGATTGAGAACCTGGATTTGTGAATGGCTTTCCTCTTTCATTTGCAGAACCAGAAGGTTCAGAGTATTGAGCCTCTTTCCTGCATAAATTAAACAAGCATCTGAATTATGCATACAGGAACCAAGAAATGTTGTACTACTAAACATATGTGGAAATTTGTTAGATACACAGCCACTGATTGGTTGTTCATTTAAATAGGATTAATTTATATATACTTTAATTTACCCTAAACTTGCACGAGAAATCCTTTTTACACACTGTTTGGCTCAAAAGTTAATGATATACTTTGTAAGCTAAAAACAATCAAAAGTAGGAAAATGGGTAAATCGTAATCAAATATAATAATCCTAGAGATGCAAAGATGATAATATTGATGTAGATCTAGTATTGCAAAGTGATAATATGAACTCAATAAGATATGTTCGTTTGAAGTAGAGATAGAGAGAGAAAGCCAGAAAACGAGAGAGTTGTATTAGATCCGATCCCCTTTTACAATGTGAGGGTATCCTTTATATAATAAGAGACCCTCCTCGAAAGAATCAAAAAGTTACAAAGACAGGTAACGTCT
Organism: Nicotiana attenuata; assembly: GCF_001879085.1. NCBI lineage: Eukaryota > Viridiplantae > Streptophyta > Magnoliopsida > Solanales > Solanaceae > Nicotiana > Nicotiana attenuata. Next base: position 41,570 of record NW_017674533.1, read on the forward strand.
CCCTAGTGAAGACACTGAGTCCTAAACGATGTCGCTTTTGTCCCCACGGCCGAGTCGTACCCGCTACGTTAGTCGGCGTACACTCACTGGGCGTACCCACTGGCGTAGAGATGCTGAGGGTCAAATTTGACCCTATACAGTTAGTCCCTCCGCTCGTTGGAGACGCATTCGGTGGGCGTCTTCGATGGGTGGAAATGTGAACCTCGGCTTAGGAGAATTTGACCTCGACCCGGGGCGGCAATATGAACGAGGTGAAATATATGACGTTGTTGAGCCACTGACGCGTGGCTTCCTTTTTGGAATGACGTCATTGCCTGTATGCATCATTATTATATTTGCCCCCGAGGCGATTCAGAGGATGATGTGACATTTTGGTTTCCCGCGCACGCTTTGAATCATGACTCTTTGATTTCTACGCAACTTATCCCTATAAGTAGGAGAGAGGTTCGATTCGATTCAACTTTCAAGCCTTCGGAAAGCATTTTCTGATATACTCCTTTGTCTTTCTTTCCTGTAACCGTTATTTCGTGAGGGACTCTCCCACTTCTGTTGAAACCATACTTCCTATCGTCAGTGCTTCGTTTCTTACGCAGTATAATCATGACAAAACGTGGACAGAGTAGTAAAAAGGCCAAAGATAATGCCCCGTCTAGGGTTCCGCCATCTTCCGGTGGTGAAGGGGACAAGGCGGAGAAGGCCCTTGTTCCTCTCAGCGTAGACAACGTCCTTCCGAAGGAGATGCATGTCCGCAGGGATTTTCCAACTAAAAGCCCAGACTTTCCCTGGGAGCACAGCGTTTTATTACAATCCCATTTAGATGATCTGCGAGAGACGCACCATATTCCGGACCACGTGGAAATGGTTCCGGCTGGGACGGACTATGTCAATGTGCACCGGCCTGGATATTGCACATTCTATGAGTACCCGTTCTTGATCAGTTACAATCTTCCAATCTACCCTCTGATGGAGGAGCTTTGCCGTTTTTATAATGTGTGTCCGGCCCAGCTCACTACTTACACCTTGAAGGTGTGCCGTATTATGACCACTTATGCGGCCAGGGCTGAGTACAGCATCTCGGTCCACCACCTCTTACAGTTATTCAGCCCTGGTTACCTGAGGGGTACCATGCTGCAGTTAAAAGGTCGTGGCACAAGGGGCTTGGTTGTTAAAGCCGATGATAAGCCCAACCGCCGCTTTTGGCGTAAATATGTCTACATCAGGACGGAGCACCTGGTTTCGAATCCCGAAGGGTTCCTAGAAAGATGGAATCCAGAACGTAAGTATTTCTACTCGTAGAATTCAGGACTGCTTGCGCTTTTGACCATACGGCCATTGTGATTTCTTTGCTTTTCTCCTTTTTTTATTCGCAGCGAGGGCTTCTCCACCCCAGTTCATTGATGACATTAAATCATGGGTGGAAAGAATAATACCTTATGCGGAGGAATGCCGTACCTGGGCTGCATTTCTTCAACAGTACGGCCCGTCAGGTAATTCTTTGGCTACGATTTGGGAATTCCCTACGTTCTTATTACCTGACATTCGCGTTGGCAGGTCGGAGCGCCCCTAAGAAGAAGAAAAAGAACGTCGTCACCTCACCTGGGGCGGGGACTGATTCTGAAGACGGATACATACCCTGTGGTTCGCCCAGTGAGGGCACTGCGGAGGTTCCTCAACCGCTGCCCGTGGCGGCATCCACGAGGGGAGCGACTCCTTCAATGCCATCCCCACGGGCTGTGGAGGAGACTTCTGAGAGCAAGGAGCCGCCGGAAAGGAAAAGACGTCGGTTGATAACCGGCAAGGGGATAGCCACAGAAGACGAGGGGGCGAGCGAGCCCCATCGGGAGTCAAGGCCAATTTTTATGGCAGATGCCATCCGTTCCGGGAGGTCGGCTCCCCAAGGGGGGGCGGTTCTCGATGCCAGCCCAACACGCATTCCGGAGAGCGGCTCGTCGGCTGCCGTTGGAGAAGCGGGTGATGATACCGAGAGGGTGGGCCCTAAGGCCGCCCAGGCGGATGCAGATGCGTTAACGCGGGGTCCGGCCCGTGTGGGGATGACGGCAGGTAGATCCAACTGCCGAATTCTGATCCCAGGAGGGTTTAACCTGTTGCAACACAGCGAGCAGGCCGCAACGGATATGACCCTGCTATGTGCGGCCGCTGAGCGTGAAACGTTACAAGGGGTTAGCGACGGGGAACTATCCCGGAGGGTTGCCGGCGCGGCCTTGCAGGTATTTTTCGATTTTCTTCATGTACCGTAAAGTAAATTTTGATGCATACTGACTTGCCTTTCCTCCTTTCCTTTTTTTTAGACTCTCATATTGGAGATAGAGAGGGGGCGGTGAGCGCAAAGGAAGGCAGCCACCTTTAACAAGGTGGTAAAGAAATATCAGCGGTGCCGTGTCAAGCATCAGGCGCTGGCGGACCTACTCAAGCAGGACCCAGAATTTCGGGTTTTTCGTGAGGGTTTGGAGCAGTCGGAGGCCCAGCTGAAACGGAGGGTGGCCGAGTTGGAGCAGATCGACGAGCAGCTGATGACCGCCCTGGCTCGGAACATTGAGCTGGAGACTCTTCTCCAGTCTAAGGAAGAAGAGTTGGAGGTTGGCCGTGGGGTAGCGGCGGAAGCTGCTGATTTGCGGATCAAGGTTGCCGCTATGACCACCGAGCTCGACGCCAAGGCGGCTGAGATTGAAGTCCTCAAGCGGACTGCTGCACCAAGGCCTGATGAGGATGCGCATCGTGAGGCGCATGACATGTGGGTATATGCCGAGGCTAGATTGGTCGTATTCGAGGAGTTCTTAGCTGCGGGTCGAGCTACTGAGGCGGAGGTTCAAGAGCAACGGCGCATAGCCCGTGTCGCCCGTGAAATTTGTGGGTATAGTTCTGATTCCCCAGACCGGGCGGGCTATAACTCCGAAGACGTTAACCGTCTAGAATCCGGCTCTTGGATCTCTGCGGCCTATCAGGCCGAGGACGGCGGTGGACGAGATGGCGGTCCGACGGGAGGCGGTGAACAGAATGGCGAAGCCCCTTAGGACTTGTATTCATTTTGTTTTGCTGTATTTGGAGCTGTAAATAGGTCCTTTTGTACATGTATTTTTTGGATGATAATGGAAGTCATACTTTTGCTGTTATTCTTTTCTTTTTGTACCTTTTATTTTCGGCCTTAATATTGTTGATGGTCTTAGCCGTGTGCACAACTTCGACTGTCGTCGAGTCATTTACTCACCGTAGTCGAATCTAGGTCGACCGTTGGAGGCGATGGCCTTAGCCATAATATAATTGATAGCCTTAGCCATGTAGGCGACTTCAACTCTCGTCGAGTCGTTTAATCACCGTAGTCGAATCTAGGTCGACCGTTGGCGGCGATGGCCTTAGCCATAATATAATTGATGGCCTTAGCCATGTAGGCGACTTCGACTGTCGTCGAGTCGTTTACTCGCCGTAGTCGAATCTAGGTCGACCGTTGGCGGCGATGGCCTTAGCCATAATATAGTTGATGGCCTTAGCCATGTAGGCGACTTCGACTGTCGTCGAGTCGTTTACTCACCGTAGTCGAATCTAGGTCGACCGTTGGCGGCGATGGCCTTAGCCATAATATAGTTGATGGCCTTAGCCTTTCACACATTGGAGATGGCCGTAGCCTTTCATACATTGGAGGTGGCCGTAGCCTTTCATACATTGGAGATGGCCGTAGCCTTTCATACATTGGAGATGGCCGTAGCATTTCATACTTTGGAGATGGCCGTAGCCTTTCATACATTGGAGATGGCCGTAGCCTTTCATACATTGGAGATGGCCGTAGCCTTTCATACATTGGAGATCAAGCTAGTCCAGTCCCTTTATCATGTCGGCCTGGAGGTCGTAAGGAGAGGTTGATATGATAAACTTGTTTCGCAAATATCTCCAAGTGTCCCCTCCGCCGCCTCGTTAAAAACCTCCCCGAGAAAACCCAATTGGGACAAAACTCGGGTAAGGGAAAAAGAGTACGACTCGGGAGACGCCTTTCAGAAGTGGAAATACTTGAGGTGAGTAACGTTCCAGTTGTTTTGGAGCGTTTTCCCTTCCATTGTTTCCAACTGGAATGCGTCTTTGCTGGCTACTGCTGTGATTTTGTAGGGTCCTTGCCAGTTAGTGCCCAGTTTCCCTTCACTTGGGTCTTTGGATGCCAATGTCTTGGCTTTAAGGACATAATCTCCCACCTTGAGTGGTCTTATTTTGGCCCTCTTGTTGTAGTATCTTTCGACTTGTTGCTTTTGGGCCACCATTCTGATATGGGCCATTTCTCTCCTTTCCTCAGCTTCGTCGAGGTCTTGGAGCCTGTTTGTGTCGTTTTCTGTTCCACTGGTGTGTGAATATCTTATGCTTGGTTCGCCGACCTCGACGGGTATGACCGCGTCGGTTCCGTAGACCAGCGAGTATGGTGTTTCCCCCGTGCTGGATTTGGGTGTGGTCCTGTGTGCCCACAACACTTCGGGTAGCAGCTCGGGCCATAGCCCTTTGGCGTCCTCGAGTTTCTTCTTTAGTATGTTTAATATTGTTTTGTCGGAGGATTCTGCTTGGCCGTTGGCGGCAGGGTGATATGGCGTGGAAAGTATCCTCTTGATGCGCCATTTCTCGAAGAATTCGGTCGCTTTTTGACTGATGAACTGTCGTCCGTTGTCACAACTGATTTCTTTGGGGATGCCGAAGCGGCATATATATTTTCCATATGAAGGCGATCACTTCTTGTTCGCGTATTTGGGCGTACGGTCCTTCTTCCACCAACTTGGAAAAATAGTCAGTTAAAACTAATAGAAATCGTACCTTTCCTCGTCCCGCTGGTAGGGGACCTACTATGTCCATTCCCCATTTGATGAAGGGCCATGGGGAAGTGACCGAGTGAAGTGGTTCTCCTGGTTGGTGTATCATGGGGGCATACTTTTGGCATTATTCGCATCGGCGAACATATTCCGCTGCGTCTTTCTTCATAGTGGGCCAATAATAGCCGGCTCGTATTATGCAGCGCACGAGGGCGCGATTGCCTGTATGGGTACCGCGATGACCTTCATGTACCTCTTCGAGCACTGGCCGCGTTTGTTGCGGCCCTAGACACTTGGCCAGGGGTCCGCCAAACGTCCTTTTGTAGAGCTCGTGGTTTATCAAACAATACCGGGCGGCCTGTACGCGGAGCTTCTTGGCTTCTTTTTTGTCGAGTGGGAGTGTTCCATCCTGCAGATAGGATACAAATTGGTTGCGCCAGTCCCAAGTCAAATTTAAAGAGAGTACCTCAGTGTGATCAATGGCTGAATGGAGGAGGGTGACCACGCTTTCTTTGTTGAAGTTTTTAGTGGCTGCGACCAATTTTGCTAGGCCGTCTGCTTCAACGTTTTGTGCTCTCGGAACTTGTTCGAAGCGGCACTCGTCGATTTCGGTCATTAACCTGTGGATTTCTGACTGGTATTTTTGCAACCTCTGCTCCTTGATTTGGTAAGTCCCAGTGACCTGGTTCACCACAAGTTGAGAGTCGCAATGGAGAACGAGTCGTCGAGCTCCATACTTGATGGCTAGTTTCAAACCTGCAATAACAGCCTCGTACTCGGCTTCGTTGTTAGTCATCTCGGGGCATCGTATGGACTGGCGAATTGTTTCGCCCGTGGGTACCTCGAGAACGAGTCCCAGTCCCGATCCCGAGGCGTTAGCGGCGCCATCAGTGTAAAGAGCCCATAGGTCGGCGTTGGGAGGGGCACGGCGTGCCTCTAATTCCGCCTCTGGTAGTATCTCTGCGCTGAAGTCGGCTATGAAGTCGGCAAGTACTTGCGACTTGATGGCGTTTCTTGGATGATATGAGATATCGTGCTCACTGAGCTCTATGGCCCATCTGGCGAGTCTGCCTGATAACTCAGGCTTGTGTAGGATACTTCTCAAGGGGAAGGTCGTCACTACTTTTATGGGGTGGCATTGGAAATAGGGTCGGAGCTTCCGTGAAGCTACGACCAATGCCAAAGCTAATTTTTCAAGGTGTGGATACCGTGTTTCGACGTCCACTAAGGTTTTACTAATATAGTAAATAGGAGATTGCGTACCTTCGTTTTCACGAACTAGGACTGCGCTGACGGCGACCTCGGATACGGCCAAATATACCAGCAGTGGCTCGCCTGGATTTGCTTTGGTTAGCAGTGGCGGCGAAGATAGGTACGCTTTCAATTTCCTTAAGGCCTCGACGCATTCCTCATTCCACTGTAACCCATTACCCTTTCTCAGCACATTAAAAAACTTATGGCATCTGTCGGAGGACCGTGAGATGAACCTAGACAAGGCGGCTATTCGCCCCGTCAGCTTTTGCACCTGCTTTTTGTTGTTCAGTATCTCGGGTATCGCGTCTATCGCCTTGATCTGATCTGGATTGACTTCGATACCTCGTTGTGATACGAGAAACCCTAAGAATTTTCCTGATGCCACGCCGAAGGCGCATTTATCGGGGTTCAGTTTCATCCCGTACCTTCTCAATATCTCGAAGGTTTCTTTCAGATGGTCGATGTGGTCCTCTTTTCTTGTCGACTTTACCAGCATGTCGTCGATATAGACTTCCATAGTCTTACCGAGCTGCTCTTTGAACATTTTGGTGACCAGCCTCTGGTACGTAGCCCCTGCATTTCTGAGCCCGAAGGGCATTACCTTGTAGCAGTAAGTCCCTTGGTGGGTGATGAAAGTTGTCTTCTCTTGGTCCTCCTCGGCCATCATGATTTGATTGTAGCCGGAGTAGGCGTCTAGGAAGCTCAGTAGTTCATGTCCTACAGTGGCGTCGATCAGTTGGTCGATGTGGGGTAGTGGGAATGAATCCTTTGGGCATGCTTTGTTCAGATCAGTGAAATCCAACACATTCTCCACTTCCCGTTTTTCTTTTTGACCATGACGACATTGGCGACCCACTGGGGCTACTTTGATTCTCTGATGGAGCTGTTGGCTAGTAACTCGTCTACTTCCTTACTGACCGCTTCATTGATAGCGGCGTTGAATTTTCTCCTCATCTGTCGCACGGGCGGATGTAGTGGATCGACATTCAGCTTGTGGGTGGCGATGTCTCGCGGGATTCCCGGCATATCTGAATGGGAAAAGGCGAACAAATCCGCATGGTTAGTTAAGAATTCACAATACTTACTTGGGTTGGCGAGACCGTGCCCTATATAGGCTTTCTTCGTAAGATTGGTTTCATCCAATTGGACTGGGTTGAGATCTTCGACCGTTGCTTTACAGGCCTCCACGACGTCGGGGTCTTTGATGGCGTCCGTTGTCCGGTTGACCTTAGTCCCCGACACGGCTAATTGCTATGCCTCCGCGCTCGCCCCCTTTAGCTGTTGGGTGTGGGCGCAGTCTTGGGCTATTTTGTAGCATTCTTGTGCGGTGCGTGGCTCGCCTCGAATACTGAATACTCCC
>NW_017674533.1:48993-71493 GCF_001879085.1 Nicotiana attenuata
GTCGATATAGACTTCCATAGTCTTACCGAGCTGCTCTTTGAACATTTTAGTGACCAGTCTCTGGTACGTAGCCCCTGCATTTTTGAGCCCGAAGGGCATTACCTTGTAGCAGTAAGTCCCTTGGTGGGTGATGAAAGTTGTCTTCTCTTGGTCCTCCTCGGCCATCATGATTTGATTGTAGCCGGAGTAGGCGTCTAGGAAGCTCAGTAGTTCGTGTCCTGCAGTGGCATCGATCAGTTGGTCGATGTGGGGTAGTGGGAATGAATCCTTTGGGCATGCTTTGTTCAGATCAGTGAAATCCACACACATTCTCCACTTCCCGTTTTTCTTTTTGACCATGACGACATTGGCGACCCACTGGGGTATTTTGATTCTCTGATGGAGCCGTTGGCCAGTAACTTGTCTACTTCCTCACTGACCGCTTCGTTGATAGCGGCGTTGAATTTTCTCCTCATTTGGGTTGGCGAGGCCGTGCCCGATATAGGCTTTCTTCGTAAGATTGGTTTCGTCCAATTGGACTGGGTCGAGATCTTCGATCGTCGCTTTACAGGCCTCCACAACGTCGGGGTCTTTGATGGCGTCCGTTGTCGGGTTGACCTTAGTCCCCGACACGGCTAATTGCTATGCCTCCGCGCTCGCCCCCTTTAGCTGTTGGGTGTGGGCGCAGTCTTGGACTATTTTGTAGCATTCTTGTGCGGTGCGTGGCTCGCCTCGAATACTGAATACTCCCCATGGGGTAGGGAATTTGATCACTTGGTAGAGGCTTGAAGGGACCGCTCGCATGGCGTGTATCCACGGGCGTCCTATGATGACGTTGTACGCCGTTTCTTGGTTCATCACGTGGAAAGTTGTTTCCAGCGTGACTCCTCCCGCTAAGACGGGCAGTGCTATTTCTCCGGACGTCCGTTCCACTGCATTGTTAAAACCGGTTAGTGTTATGCAGCGCGGTATTACCCTATCCTCGAGTCCCATTTGTACGAGGACCCTTGGGTGGATAATACAGGCGCCACTTCCGTCATCGATCATGACTCTTTTAACATCCGTATCAGCGATACGTAAAGTGATAACTAAAGCATCATAATGAGGGAAAGACAAACCGTCGGCATCAGACTTATCGAAGGTGATACTATCTTCGAAGTCGTCATACCGTTCATGGGCGATGGTCCGCTTTAGTCTGTGTGTGGTGGCGAACTTGACGTGATTGATCACTGACTCGTCGCCGCCTCCGACGATCATGTTTATCGTGCGAGCTGGGGAAGGTGGCTTCGGCGGCCCGTAGGGTTGTTCTCGTCCGCGTGCAAAGTTGATTTTCCCTTTGTCAGTGAGTAACTCCCTCAGGTATCCCTGGTTCAGCATCCTGACCACCTCTTGCCGTAGGCCTATGCAGTCTTCGATTTTGTGTCCCTGTTCCTGATGGAACTCACATAGGACGTTTGATTTCCTTGTGGCAGGGTCTGATTTCATCTTCTGCGGCCACTGCACCTTGGTGCCCAGCTTTTCCAGTGCGTACACTATTTCTAAAGGAGATACACAAAAGTTATGGGCGGTTACTAAAGGGGGCGTACCTCTTTCGTTTCGGAGTGGGGCGACGTGTCGCTGTAGCGCGTCTGTATGCCTTGGTGGCGGATGGGAGGATCTGGTGTATGGCTGATGTCGATCTCTGTTGGAGCGGGGGAGTTGTTCTCGTCGTCCTTCGTTCCGTCGATCTCTCCTCGTTTCTGAGTGTATCGCTGTTAGCCGTTGGGTCGGCCCATTAAGATCATCCTCGTCCGCTCGTACCTCGGCGCAATAGGCGTTGTGGATTTCCTCCCATGTGGTAGGGGGATATTTCATGAGGCGGCTCAGCAACTTCTTGGTTGCCCTCGAACCATCCCTGCTTAGCCCGTTCTGGAAAGCGGCGACTGCCATACCTTCTGATACGTTTGGTAGACTCATCCTTACCCTGTTAAACCTTGCTAGGAAGTCCCTGAGTCCCTCTCCTGTGGTTTGCCTGACGGCGAAGATGTCGTTGACCCTGGCCTCCGCTTTCTTCACGCCTACATGGGCTGTGACGAACTTATCCGCCATTTCCTCGAACATTGATATTGCCTTAGCCGGTAGCTGAGAGTACCATGTTAAAGCCCCTCCTGTCAACGTCTCGCCAAACTTCTTCAGCAGTACCGACGGTACCTGTTCTTTTGATAGGTCGTTGCCCTTCACAGCGGTGACGTAGTGGATCAGATGATCCTCGGGATCTGTGGTTCCGTCATATACCCTCAAGTAGGGTGGCATCTTGAAGGTTTTTGGGGTGGAGTGAGGGGCAGCTTCTTCAGTGTATGGTTGTTCAACGAACCTTCCCACGTCGCGTTTTGGTAGCAACTTGGGAGCACCGGGGATCTTGTCGACCCTCTCCTGATGTTCCTTCATCTGACCGCGGAGCGCCTTGTTTTCATTTTCCATTTCTTCCATCTTCTTTAGGATGGCTGTTAGCGTGCTATCGTTGGTCTGTGTCTCGATGGGTTTGTCATTCGCTAGTGCAACTTCCGGTTCACCCACGGCAGCAGTGGTGCCTACCGTTGGTGTACACCCGATGTTACTTTGTGGTGACCTCTCAACCAAGCCACTTAGAGTGCTTGTTAGCCATCTTTCCAGTAGCTCCTTGACCGCTGCGGGGGCTTCCGTACCCGCCAGAGGTGGAAGCTCCTTTTTCGTGGAAGATCGTCAGACCTTCGGATGGGGAAGGTGAGATCTCTGCACCCGGTGTGATGCTAGGGGTTGCATTCAGGATGCCATCGTCACTGGCCTCGTTGAGAGGGCCAAGGAGATTGGTAGTGACACCCAATATAGCTTTCGATCTTGTGTTATTTTCGGCCATTTACTGTTTTTGTATGGTGTAGAGAGTGGTAGTTGGTTGATCTCTAGGTGGATACTATGGTTTTGATTCTCGAAATCCCCACAGACGGCGCCAAATTGTTTGGCTCAAAAGTTAACAATATACTTTGTAAGCTAGAAAACAATCAAAAGTAAGAAAAGGGTAAATCGTAATCAAATATAATAAACCTAGAGATGCAAAGATGATATTATAGTTGTAGATCTAGTATTGCAAAGTGATAATATGAACTCAGTAAGATATGTTTGTTTGAGGTAGAGATAGAGAGAGAAAGCCAGAAAATGAGAGAGTTGTATTAGATCAGAATCCCCCCTTTACAATGTGAAGGTCTCCTTTATATAATAAGAGACCTTCCTCGAAAGAATCGAAAAGTTACAAAGACAGGTAACGTCTCCCTAGTGAAGACACTGAGTCCTAAACGATGTCGCTTTTGTCCCCACGTCCGAGTCATACCCGCTACGTTAGTCGGCGTACACTCACTGGGCGTACCCACTGGCGTAGAGATGCTGAGGGTCAAATTTGACCCTATACAGATCTGCCAATGATTTATATATACACACTTGCCATAAACCACCAAGAAATAGAAAAAAAAAAAAAAAAAGGAGAAACTGAAACCACTTTATCGCTTTTTACAAGCATATTGCATCTATTTATTTCTTTAGGATGACGCTTCTCTAAAGATGGTGAAGTATATATGAAGTTTTGGCTTTCTCTTCTCCTTTAACTGTCCATTCTCTAGTTGGAGTGTCCCAGGCGACGTTCCTCAATATAACAGAAACTAAAACTCTAGCACTTTTAGTGGGCGTTTGGACCTAAGAATGGTAAAATTTCGTAGAAAAGTGGGAAAAAAAGTTCAAGTGAAATGGTAGTATATGAAAATTATAGCTGTGTTGGGACATGAATATAATTTTGTGATGTTTTTGAATTTTTGTGAGTGATTTGAAATGAAAATTTTGAAAAATAGTTTTTTGGAGTTTCTCAAATTTTCGAAAAATTCTGAAATTCATCTTCAAGTGAAAATTGGAAATTTCGTAGCCAAACATTAATTTCGGAAAAAGTGAAATTCTTTTTTAAGAAAAGGAATCATTTTTTTTTTTGGCCAAACGGGCTCTTAACTTCGTAGTGTTGGGCATATTTAGACCGACAAAACAGTACTCTCATACTCAATCACAAAAGAGTTGATATTAATTATAAAAAAACATGTCTAATTACTTCGTTTTATTCAATACTCAAAAGTTATACGTAGTAAATTAATTATTTTTATACTAATTGTTAATCTACCCAGCTCTAATTCTTTATTCGAATGTGGATCTGCTATACTTGCGAAACTCATGTAGATAATTATATATTCATTAAAATTATATAGATAAATATAAATTTTCCCTGCCGCAATTTATGTGATTCACTTCTTTTAGTTTATCCCGAGAAAGAACGATAAATTATTTTATTTAAAAATAATTTAATTTTAAATTTCCAATTTTATTTTTAATGGAATGATATATATAGCTACAAAAATATTTATAACTTGTTTTAAATTACAAGTTTCAAAAGTATTTGATTCTTTCTTAAACTCAATGCCTAGTTAAAATGCATCACAAAAAATAAGATGGAGAGAGTACTATATAATATAAAAATATTCAGAAAATATATAACTATAATAAGTCATATAACTGAAAATCCTAAATTATAAATACGGCGAAGTCATCTTTTTCTTTTCCTTAGGATAATGAAAAGTGATTTCTCTATATTTTTGCCAGGATAATGAATTATAGAAATACAAGTGGCTAGGAATAGTTGGGAGTAAGTAGAAAACAATTAAGCTAGCGTTTGGCCATAGGTCCCAAATTTATTTTGAAAAATCTGATTTGGATGAAGTTTGATTTGAAAATGAAAATATGTTTGGACATACGTTTTTAAAACATATTTTTCAACTTTATTTTGGAAAAACATGTATATAATTCCCAAGTTTTGGAATATTCGCCAAATATGAGTTTTGAAAATAAATCTCAAATTTATTTTGGCAAAACTCATGACCAAACGGGGTAAATCAAGAAAAAGTAGAAAACAATATGTAATGGGGACATAAAAGGAGTAATGGGAGTCACATTTCTCGTTGCATGTGAATTTTAACTGACATTACTCTAGTTGTTTTTTGTGTCGGCGCTTATTTGCTTCCCTTCTTTCCAATCTCTGTACTCCATTTTCCCTCTCCCGTGATCCCTCAATTTACACTATTTTTGCTACCATTATTAATTCTCCCGTTTCATTTTATGCGGCGGTATTTGGCTGAACATAAACTGTTTTTTAAAAAAACTTCTAATATATGTCAAAAGTATTTTTAAAATTTATAACCTAAATTTGCGTGACATGATCTTTTTATAATTATAAAATTATTTTATTAATGATAAATTAGAAAGTTAAGACCAAAAGTTAATTATTTCATAAAGAAAACCTTGGTTGTTGCATTTTATATGATACTCTTTCTCTTTTATTCTATTTCGAAAAAGAAAGATAATTTTTAAATAAAAGTATATAACTTTAATATTCTAATTTTACACTTACATTATACTCTTATAGCTATACAAATATTATAACATATTTAAATTCGTAAGTTTCAATGAAACTTTTGATATACGTCAAAAGTCTTTCTCATGAAGTATACTCTTTCATATTATCTATACTACATTAAAAGCACGAATACTTTTAACAAAATATCGTTCACCTTTTTTATCTTCTAAAAATATATTTCACATTAGACAAAATTATAATTTAATTATTTTCCTAATATTTAGGACCTTGAAACGACTAAGATTTTCGTTATTAATTTTTCTTATTTGAACTATGTCACAAGTCCTAAATAAGGATTTTAAATTTAAACAAGATTTACCTTAAATAATTTATTTTTTATTTGAATTACATAACATAAAATATTTCCTCTCATATTGCTTTTGCTTATATTCAGAATTTTGAAAAATTAAATGGTGAGTTTGTTTGGACATTTAAGCATGAACCATTATTTTACATGTTGGGTTTTGGATGTGTTTAATTAATATATTAAATACTTAAAAGAGAGTGAATGGGAAATGGAGGGAAATAAAATTTTTGAGTGAAATTTTAAGTTCCCCCCTTGGCAAATGGGCATTGTCCCATATTGGAAGAGGAAGAAGTTTTTTATGGGTATATAAGCAATTGGTCTTCTTCTAGCTCTTAAAGAGTTAAGAAGAAGGCAAGCCTCGCGCCATCGTCGTCGTCGCTCGCTCGGCTCGGCTCGGCTTCACTTCGGATTCGGATTCGGATTCGGATTCGTATTCGGATTCGGATTTGGATTCGGATTCGGATTCGGATTTGGATTTAGTCAAATAATCGATTGATTGATTAATTTTTTGGACCAAATTTATTTGTTAATGGTAAATATTAACAGAAATATTATTAAATATTCATTTTAATAACAGAATATTAACATTAGTATTAATATTAAAATCCAACGGAACCGTTTTCAGTTTTTTAGTTGTGTAACTGAAAATTAAACTTCCCTCTTCAATTCCCGATTTATTATTGCATAAATTAGCCATTTATGTTATGGCCGTTTGCATAAACAACCATTTTGAAGAGTTGCACCTCTTCAGTTTTCAGCCCAACATTGGCTATAAATACAAGTCCATTCTCTCAGAATTTTCATACGATTTTTTGAGTTCTCCTCCTCTCTTCTGCATACTTATACCTTCAAAGAAAGCAATAGTAAGTGTGATTTGCTACCGAACTTTGTGTTCGCTGAAACACTGGGGTTTGAAGTACCACTACACCAGTGTGTAATTCGTTCTATCCTGGGAGGAAATAATCCATAACCTTGGGTACTAGGAGGGGATTAAATTTCTTAAGGAAACAAGAATTCAGCGGGCTCAGATTAACTTTTGTTTCGTCTATATTTCTGTTTATGTTATTTTATTTTCTCCAGAATTATTTTACAAATATAGTTTACTAACAAGAATTTCATGTATTGTGTATTTTACAAATACAGAATACATGATGGTTTTACTCAACCTTTTTTGTTTTTAGAATACATAATTTTTTGTCTATAAGATGTTGATGAAGAAATACATAACAGCCTCTAAGTTATGCTGTCTACTGATGTATTATTTTATAGTCCCTATATTCAGTGTATTCACTTTATCTAAAGCTTCAATGTGTTTCACTGAATTATCCAGCTATATGTATTCAGCAGTATGTATGTATTCAAATATATTTTTAATTAGTAGCAGTTATGTTATTCCCATATATGTTTAGCAGTAAATGTGCATTGCATGTCATGTATTCACTTTATGCGTTGTATTCACTGTATTTATTGTTTTCTATATTTTTAATGTATTCACTGTATTTTCATTGTATTCAATGTATCTCTCTATTCTCTGTATTTCACTGTATTCACTGTATTCACTGTCTTTATTGTCTTCTACTTTTTCAATCTATTCACTGTATTTAACTGTAAGCAATGTAATTCTATAAATTCAAAGCTTCACTTTGTTTGACTATTTTTTTCAGCAATATATATTCAACAGTATGTATTCAATGAATTGTAGAATGTATTCATATCTTTTTTTGATTAATATAATTTATGTATTCAGATGTATATATGTATTTAAATATATCTGCAGTATGTATTCAACGTATTGCACTATAGATGACCTGCTATACCTCATATCTGTATATAAATCAATTTGTAAAGATACCACTAAAAAATATTTTAGTGATCTGGACTTAAAAAATTCAATACACCAATAAATCAATATGTAATATAAAACTTGAACAAATATATGACATATCGTTATTTCATGAATTGAAATCAGAACATGAACTAATTCCTGCGTGGAGCATTTCTACAAGTACGCCTATTATGTCCTCTCTGCCCACATATACTACACGAATGCTGATTTTTCTTCTGAAACAATTCGTTGAACGGCTTATCGCGCTTCTTCTTCGGCCTTCCAGGATGTCTTTTCTATCGGGGAGGTAAGACAACTTCCTCTAATATATGTGCTGGTATATTCCATTCACTTCGGTCAGGCAGTGGATACACGGGCACCTCGTATGTCATTCCAACAGACTTTGGTTTGTAATAGTCCGAGAAATGATTTTCCGATATTAGAAACTTGCTTTTCAAGACAGCCCAAGCATGTGGGCATGGTAATTCGTCAACTTGGAACCGGCCACAACTGTATTTTTTGTCTAAGAAGCAAACGGTGTAATGTCTTCCTTCATTGTTCACCATATGCAAGTGTTCAATTGATGGTACAACCTATATTAAACAAAGCAATATAATATGCGGACATTTGTAAAAGCCATGTATCTTTAAAAGACCAAACGTATTAAATACAGTATATATGTATTCAATAAATAAACAATTAAATATGCAGCATGTCAACAAATAATAATCTGTCAAAATATTAAAAAACATTGTATTCATTGAGATACAATGATATACAATATACATGTATAAATTGAAAATACATTTAAAATACGCCAGATTGTATCAGAAATAAATACATGCTATATCAGGCATAAATAGCTGGACACGAGGACTTATATCAAAAAAAACTTACAGTCATACGTGTAGACAGTGCCTCATTCAAAGTAAGCATCTCCTAGTATTTTTTTCCCAAGCGTTGTGTACGTGTGTGATGCTTCTTTCTGATTGCTGCAATTCCAACGTCCAAACATCTTCCTAACTTCTTCTAGGAAGTCGTATATTGGCAATTCTCTTGCTGATACAAGTGCAGAATTGATTGATTCAGCAATATTTGACATCATAGTCCATCCCCGGTTAACAGGTGCATACAACCTAGCCCACTTTTTGTATCCAGCTAATTCCAGGTATTCTTTAATCCAAATATCTACCTTCTCCACTTTTTCCATTAGACTATCATATTCATCTTGAGTATATGCTTTTGCCATCGAGAAGTATACATCGCTCAACTTTTCATGACTCTTTTTGAATTTCTTATATACGTTGTTCCATAGATGTCATATACATGCAAAATGGGGTATTGTAGGATACACTCTCGATACAGATTTGATGATGCTCTCATTCCTATCTGAAACGATGCACATGTTTTTCCGCGCACCATAAGCTTCTTTGAATTGCTCAAAGAATCACAACCAAGCAGCATCATTCTCTGAATCAACAACACCATATGCTAGTAGCAATATATGTCCTCTAAATACAATTGCATACATATATAAAAAATATCATTCAAGTTGTATTAGGAAGTCAAATTACAAAAAATTATTTTAACTTGTATATATTTTGTTTTTTAACAGACTCACCTGCACCATTCAACGTGCTAGCCGAGACAAATGTCCCTATGTATGCCGATATTAGGTGGCTCCATCCACAACCACAATGGGTCTACAGTGCTCGAACCCCTTTATAAAAGCATACAACGATACATACAAATACATGAACTCATTTTTTGGTGATTTTACCATTCTAATATGCGAACCAGGATATGTCAAATACAGTGTATATAAGTACCCCGATAATTTATTGTATGAATCAGCTGGTTCATATCTCAAACAATTCACTGCCTTTTCTTTAGAGCGCCATGCCAACATGTAACTAACATCTACACCAAAGTCTGATTTCACATCATCAATTATATCCATTGGCGTGTATTTCCTCTTATGATTAGTAAACTTGACCTAATCGTACCACCAATCAACCTACTAGTTTCTTGACGTTGCTCATACACCTTATTCTTCAAAACAGACATGTATGCTTATTATTGAACTCCCATACTTTGAACATTTGTGATGCGTTAATGCTAGAAGCCTTAAATCTCCATTCACATCCCTCTAAAATACATAGCAATATATAGCTGCAAATACATTTGTGTTATACATATGATTGATTATGTATGGATATAAAATATAAATGGATCCTACAACTGATTTGGCTACATACACACTACATTTTCATTTGTCAACAAAGTTTTGTATATAAAAATATACAACGAAATACAATGTTTGTCAATAGAATATACTATAATTTTTTTTTTTGAATACATTGCATAAAACAATGTATAAACATACATGTATATAAATAGTTAAGTTCTCATATAAATGTTTCAAAACACTCAATTACAAAAACACTGATATAGAAACATAGAATGAAGGAAAGCATAGATTATGAATACAACATTATACATGCTGTATTGTTTAGAATTCTACCATGAATACATTATACAAATATTCATAATACATATCCATACAATTGAATACAACATATTGGTGAAGAGGTTGTAAGTAAGAATAGACAAACGTGATAGCATTAGACCTATCAACCCGGAATTGAATCCTTTCAGCAATTGCATATTGCTCCTCACCCCCTTCAATGTGGCCTTATCCTTATATACTTGTCCAGCCATGACCTCTCTTTGATTTGTTTTTGAAATAATCAAATCCTTTCCGATTCGAAAACCTCAATTGGTTCACCTGAATTTACTGACTCAAGAGCAAGTGTATTAATTGTATCAAATTTACTCGCCCCATCTATTTCGTCTAGTTGCATTAGGTTACCTTGAATTAAACTACATCCAGCTACAATTTCATTATCCATTGTAGTTATACACAATGGATACATTCTGAATTCTCTGCTCTCCTTTTTAACTCTATATACCATGTCGTTGTGTATTTCCATTGGCGTGAAATTTCCTTCCACTTTGTATTCAATTTTAGTTGACTTTGAGCTCAAATCTATGGCAAGTTGCTTCGAAATAGAAGCAACCAAATCATTGTACGACGCATACTCCTTTATGAGTATCCTATCGATCGAATAATCGACATAGCTATTCTCAATGTTCCACTTGCCAGAATGACACAGTAGCATGGTTAAACTTGCCATCTAGAAAATCAAAATTCAATCTATTTCTGTAGATACTTGTAAGAATTCCTAGCAGAACCTCGAACAATGTCAGCGGGATAAAACTTCCTCGAAGGATACCACGAAAAAAAGGATGGACTGAATCTCTAAAGATTGCTCTGGTATTGGGTGTTTTTCGTCTAAAAATCTTTTCATAAACTGGAAATACAAATTTTGCATATTATAATTGAGTTTGTTGAGTTATATTTGTCACAACCCAATTTTTCCTCCGTTGGGTATCGTGATTGCACCTAGTATTAGGCTAACATTTACTGAGTAACAACAATAATAAAGAAAATCTAACAGTCTCGATAAAGAAATCTTTACAAAATTTATAATTTCCCAAAACCGGTAGTACAAGTCATAAGCTCTACAGAGTTTACTACAACTTCTAAATACAACTGTTTGGAAATAAGTAAAAATCGTGTGAATACAAAATAGGAAGGTGACTCCGAAGTCCGCGAACGCAACAACAAGTTTACCTTGAGTCTCCTTAGCAAGAATCCGTATAGCTACTAACGATCAAATACCTGGATCTATACAAAAAAATATACAGAAGTGTAGTATGAGCACACCACAGCGGTGCCCAGTAAGTATCAAGACTAACCTCGGTGGAGTAGTGACGAGGAACAGTAAAGACACCTACTGATCTAATAAACCGAATAAGTATAAGTATAGGAACAACAGTGTACGATTTCTACATAAAGACTAAGCAATATGAGTAATAGTACCGTAATTGAAATAAGAAAGGAAACGACAAGTATCAGCGGAATACCATAATAATGACACAAAAGAGTGAAAGGAAATACAACCTAAATCCGAAATCACAAATACGGCAAGAACAAGCAATAACTCAGCAACTACGATGACTTTTACATCAGATTTTAATCAACAAACTCCGCGAGGTACCGAACCTCGGACAAATCACAACTCACGGGTCTCAATGACTGAACCCTAAAACTTGGCATCCTGTGCCCTCATCATACCTCATAGCCGCACTGACGACTCACGTGCCAAATAACGCCATTCTCACATAAAAGGCAAGTAAACAAGGGTGTGCATCTATACTCAACAATATCAAGAAAATCTCTTATCCGATAAGGGTGCTTAACTACATGTATGCTTGTGCAAGTGTCCTAATATAGTTCATACCAGCCAGTAAGCATAAGGGAAATAACGGACAGGACGTAGAATGTTTGCAAAGTAGGGGGATCTACCGGAATATCATTTCGTGGTCCCACAGTAAATATGCAGAACAGGGGGGATCTGCCGGAATACCGTTCCGTAGTCCCAAAGTAAATATGCAGAAGAGGGGGGATCGACCGGAATATCGTTTCGTAGTCCCAAAGTAAATATGCAGAACAGGGGGATCTACCGGAACACCGTTCCGTAGTCCCAAAGTAAATATGCAGCTCAACCAACAGAGATAACAGTTACAGCATGGCAGAAACCTCGTGCAACCCCAAAACAACAACTGCACGGCGGAAACCTCGTGCATCACAATATCAACAAGTACAACAGCAACAATGACAATAATACAAGGTACGACAAGTAAATCAACTCAAGAACTTTAAATCACAAAAGAAACGGTAGAACCAGTTCACAAGGAATAATCATAGTAAAAAATTCTAGGCGTAAAGAGAACAACTCAACAAGGGAAAACTAGTATGTAGCAACGATCCCACAACATACAATTCAACAATAGGGAAACTAACACGAGTCCTATAGTTCCAAATAAGGACCAGTTAACTAAGATATAGGATATCTAAACCTCTTTTAAGGTTGAGCAATGACGAGGATATACAACAAATCAATTAAGGATAAGTAGCGGAAAGATAATCATAATCTTAATTAAAACGAAACAATTATAGGATGAGATGATGATAATTTCAAATAAAGATAAGCAGCTATGAAAAATAGCATGACAATAGGAGAGGTAAAATCTTCAGTTAAGTCAAGAGAGTCAAATAGGCAATAAGAGTGAATCCTAAAGCAATAAATTCTAATTTAAGCATGTAGAGGTGAAACAAGTAAATAAGAACTCAGTCATATCAAGAACAACTTCCTACTCAGTGAATATAAAGACCTAGGAACCCTAAAATTCCAATTTTCCAAAAAAAAGTCCGAGTACGCACTCGTCACTTCGCGTACACGGACTACAATCAGCATGGAAGACTCAAATCCTAAGGGGGAATCCCCCACACAAGGTTAGGCAAGATACTTACCTCAAAGAAGACAACCCGATACTCTAAAATGAACTTCTCAGGTGAAAAGAGCTCCTGACCGCTCAAATCTAACCAAAATAACTTCAAAGCACAATTAAAACTCATAAGAAACTATTTCGGATCATAAAGTCTCAATCTATATCAAAATTTAAAATTCGGTCGGAAAGTCGACCCCCGGGCCCGCACCTCGGAACCTAAAAACTTTCACAAAACCCGAACACTCACTCCGATATGAGTTCAACCATACTAAAATTATCAATTTTCGATACCATTTCGTCCCTCAAATCATCATTTTTCATTTAGAAAACTTTCTTAAAAAATCACCATTTCCTCACCTCAAAACATAAATCAAATGATAAAAATAAAGACAAAATCGCGAAATATATTAAATTCTAGGTGAAGAACACTTAACCAATCGATTTGCTTGAAAACCCCAAAAAGAAGCTCCCGAAACCGAAGTCCAAAACTAAAAATATGAAGAAAATGGCCAAACCCTCGATTTAAATATTTCTGCCAGAACTTCCTCATCTGCGGAAACGCAATTGGGAGAAAGAGTCCACATCTGCGAACTCAGCTAACAAGGCCTGGGACCGCATCTGCGGATTTACAGCCGCACCAGCGGCATCGCAGAAGCGAAAGGGGAAGCCGCAAAAGCGAGATTATTTGCAGGTGCGATCGCTGGACTGCAAAAGCGGCCTTCGCACCTGCGTGCCAACCTCCGTAGAAGCGAGCAAGCTCCCAGGCCTTCATGACCGCAGAAGTAGGAGTGTTCGTCGGTCGGTACGGTACGGTATTTAGACATTTTGGTTCGGTATTATCGGTATTCGGTTTCTTAAAATCCTATATCAATACCGTACCTGATTAAATTCGGTATGGTTCGGTTTTTCTCCTTTCGGTTTCGGTCTATTCGGTTCGGTAATTTCGATTTATTCGGTTTGAATATGAACTAGTGCATAGAGCCATACACTCTAATATTCTTAATTAAAATACTCAAAAATACAAAACTAAAAATGTTTGTTAACAAAATTTTTGTCCAAAACTAGAGTAAATTGTACATAAAAGAATATTTGATAATTAGAAATGCCTTGTTACTTGTTTAGAGTTAATTGATGAACTTTGAGAATAAAGGAAAGTAAAACTTTAAATTTTTCATATTTATGTTATAATTGATATATGTGTTTTGTGTAATATAATATATACTTCGGTACGGTATTGGTATTTTGGTATTTTATTTTAAAATACCAAATACCATACCTAATACCAATTTTTTTTAAAACTTAAACCAAATACCATACCAAATACCAAAATACCGTATACCAAATACCAAAATTTTCGATTTCGGTACGGTAATTCGGTATTTACCAAATTATGCCCAGCCCTACGCAGAAGCGGCCAGGCTCACGCAAAAGCGGAGCCGCACTTGCGCTCCAAAGTGTCGCAGGTGCGAAAACACCAGAACCAGACTTGTTCAAAACTATGAAAAACATCTTAAACTCGTCCGAAACACGCCCAGGGCCCCCGGGACCCCGTCCAAGCATACCAACAAGTTCAATACCCTAATACAGACTCGATCGAGGTCTCAAATCACATCAAACATTGCCGAAACAATGGACCGCACCAAGAATCGAACTTATGAACTCTCAAATCTTCCAACTTCTAAAACTGGTGCCGAACCCTATCAAATCAACCCGGAGTGACGCCAAATTTTGCAGACTAGTCCCAAATGACATAACGGAGTTGTTCCAACTCTCGGAATCGCATTCCGACACCGATATCACAAAAGTCAACTCTTGGTCAAACTTCTCCATTTTTCCAAACTTCAACTTTTCCAACTTTCGTTGAAATCCTCCAAATTACCCTACGGACCTTCAATTCCAAATCTGAACACACGCCTAAGTTCAAAATCACCATACGAAGCTGTTGAGATCATCCAAAACCCATCCGGAGCCATTTACACAAAAGTCAAATTCTTACCGCTTAAGCTTCCAAAACTAGAATCCTTCTTCCAATTCGACTCCGAATCATTCGATAACTGAATTCAACCATGCACGCAAGTTGATACACATAATATGAAGTTGTTCAAGACCTTACGCCGCCGAACGGAGCTTAAGTTCTCGAAACGACCGGTCGGGTCGTTATAATATTTGGAGTATATGAAGTTTATTGATTCACTTACCGTTTTTAAACAGCCGGAGAGACCTATTTTTATGCAGATTGTCCTTACCGTATATACGAATACAGCTCGCGAATACATATGAATACAGTCGAACATAGCTGGCATGCCCTTTTCTTCGCCGAGTTTTGCTATTGTATTCATGAATACATTAGCTTGCATACATCGAATGCTTTCAATAACAACTGAAAACATAGCTATAGGAAGTATTAACTAAATGGTAGCTATAGGAGGTTAATAACCACTAAACAATAGTTGTTTCTGAAAATTTCTCTTCTCTTAATCCCGGTGGCACACCTTTTTATTCAATTGAATAAAGAATAATATTTTTTTATATTTAAAAGCAAGTTAATTTTAAATTTTTTATTAATCTATAACTTATTTTAGATTATAAGTTCAGATGCTTCCTCTAGAATGTCCTATCTCTCTCTTCAACCCTTTAAAACGAGCTAGAATTTTTTTAATAAAAAAAAACGTGTTCAAGATCACCTAAAATGAATGGCAGGAGTGTGATGTAGTTCTATTCACTTTAGGTACATACAAATCAGTGCGAGAATGCTTTTTGCTAGCAGCCTTTGTATAAAGATTTCTGCATCGTTTTTCCTTTCTTTTGAAATTTAGGTCACTGACTATAGGAAAGCTTGATGGACTTTTTCAGTGGAGCTGTTCTTATTTTTCTGTGTCAAAATTGAGCAATTATTAGGTTACCAAAAATATGTTATCAATCTGCGGCATTTATACAACATAACAATTGTTTGTCTCCTAAATTTTTTGCTACTCAATTCTTCTCCTCCCAAAGTATCTTTTATCTCTTCTCCTACTTTTTTTCCTTTGTGAAATGGGATAAATATATAACACTCATTAAATGAACATGCATTACCTTCACTATTTACTTGTTAGGTTTTCGTTATTTTTCAATGTAAAGGCAAAACGACTTTTTCATTGACTGCATCCCAGAAAGTCTTCGTCAATCTGGGAAGGGCAGAGGCAAACAATATTAATAAAATAACAGAGAAATAGCGACCTTTCTTTTATTTCATTGTCAGCGAGGTGGTTAGAACTTAGATATATGAAAGAAAATATTCTCTAATCGTTAGTTTAGAAATATCCATCAAATGTAAAGTAAATTATTGTTTGGTTCATTTATTTATTCTTGGTTCAATCAAATATCTATCAAAATATTTTTTGCTTAGCTTCTTTTATTTATGTTGCAGTGAGGTGGTTGGATATATGAAAGAAAAATGTTTATCTTATCTTTAGTTTAGAAATATCCATCAAATGTCTAGAAATAAATTACTACTACTCTTACTTTTGCTTAGCCTTTAACAATTGGGCTGTCATAACTTTTGATATATTATCCACCCAACACAATTGTAAAAGCAGTAAATTTTCGTCTTCTCTCTCTATATTGAGCTTTTATTTGGCATATACACTTCGTTACTTAAATTGTTCTATTTAGACATAAGTTTTAACTAGCTCTAATTTAGAGAGTTTTACCACACAATATTTAATTTCTTGAATGAGAAAAAAAAGCCTCTGTTTTATTTCCTTCATTTGGTGCTGCGCTGTCCAAAATAAACATTTCTACGCACCAAAAAATATTTTAGGATGTGGGAGAGGATTTTGCGGCGTCTAGTAAGTGTTAAGATGAGATGGCCAAGTTAGTATTTCAAATACAAAGATAGACATATCAAACTTTTTTATTTTTTCTCTTTTTGAAAATTCTACTGAGTTTAATGGCTTCCATAAAGGAAGCTTCATATTCACAAGGTTCATTTCATTTGCTCATCGACGTTTTGTTGTCGTTGAGAACTTCACTTAATTTTACTAAAGAAAAAGGTTTTGAAATCTAACCTTTCAAAGATTATTGTCGTTGAGAACTTCACTAATGTTACTAAAGAAAAAGGTTTTGATCATTTGTCATAAATCAATTGATTTTTTTGGCTATTGTCACACATATAAAGAACCTGTTTAGCCATAGATTTTGCCAATTGTTTTTGGGCAAATACATGTTTGTTCATAAATTTTATCTATATTTTGGCAAATTCCCAAAACCAGCTCAAGAGTTGGTTTTGACCCAAAATATTATTATTGTATTTTTTAAAAATTGCGCCAAACTTTTGTATTTTATAAAAGAGCCCACCATTTATTATTTTGTAACAATGTTGCTGTTGGATTTTAGGTATATTAAATGTTTAAAAGAGGGTGAATGGGAAATGGAGGGAAATAAAATTTTTAAGTGAAATTTTAAGTTCTTTCCCCCCCCCCCCCCTCCCCCCTGACAAAGGGACAATGTCCCATGTTGGAAGATGAAGAGGTTTTTGATTAGTATATAAGCAATTGCTCTTCTTCTAGCTCTTAAAAAGTTGAGAAGAAGGCAAACCTCGCGCCGCCGTCGTCGTAGCTTGCTCGGCTCAGCTTCGGCTTCAGCTTCGGCTTCGGATTTGGTCAAATGATCGATTGATTGATTAATTTTTTGGACCAAATTTATTTGTTAATAGTAAATATTAACCGAATTGTTATTAAATATTTGTTTCAATAACAGAATATTAATATTAATGGACATAAGGCAAGCCTCGCGCCGTCGTCGTTGTCGCTTGCTCGGCTCGTCTTCGGCTTCTACTTCGGATTCAAATGATCGATTGATTGATTAATTTTTTGGACCAAATTTATTTGTTAATAGTACATATTGACAAAATTGTTATTAAAAATTTATTTTAATAACAGAATATTAATATTAATGGACATTGTCCCATATTGGAAGAGGAAGAGGTTTTTGATGAGTATATAAGCAATTGCTCTTCTTCTAGCTCTTTAAGAGTTGAGAAGAAGGAAAGCCTCGCGCCGTTGTCGTCGTCGCTCGCTCGGCTCGGCTTTGGCTTCGGCTTCGGCTTCTAGCTCTTAAATAGTTGAGAAGAAGGCAAGCCTCGCGCCGTCATCGTCGTCACTCGCTCAGCTCGGCTCGGCTTCGGCTTCGGCTTCGAATTCGGATTCGGAATTGGATTTGGTCAAATGATCGATTGATTGATTAATTTTTTGGACCAAATTTATTTGTTAATAGTAAATATTAACAGAATTGTTATTAAATATTTGTTTTAATAACAAAATATTAATATTAATGGACATTGTCCCATATTGGAAGAGGAAGAGGTTTTTGATGAGTATATAGGCAATTGCTCTTCTTCTAGCTCTTAAAGAGTTGAGAAGAAAGCAAGCCTTGCGCCTTCGTCGTCGTCGCTCGCTCGGCTCGGCTTCGGCTTCGGATTCGGATTTGGTCAAATGATCGATTGATTGATTAATTTTTTGGACCAAATTTATTTGTTAATAGTAAATATTAACAGAATTGTTATTAAATATTTATTTTAATTACAGAATATTAATATTAAAATCTAACCGTTTTCAGTTTTCAGTTGTGTAACTGAAAATTAAACTTCCCACTTCAATTTTCCCTCTTTATTGTTGAGTAAATAGCCATTTATGTTATGGCATTTATGCTGTGGCCGTTTTGCATAAACAGCCATTCTGAAGAGTTGCACCTCTTCAGATTTCAGCCCAAGATTTGCTATAAATACAAGTCCATTCTCTCAGAATTTCAATACGAATTTCTGAGTTTCTCCTCCTTTCTTCTACATACTTTTAACTTCAAAGAAAGAAACAGTAAGTGTGATTTGCTATCGAACTTTGTGTTCGCTGAAACACTGCGGTTTGAAGTACTACTACACCAGTGTGTAATTCGTTCTATCCTGGGAAGAAATAATCCGTAACCTTGGGTACTAGGAGGGGATTAAATTCCTTAAGGAAACACTGTGAACTCAGTGGGCTCGGATTAACTCTTGTTTCTTTACATTTTTTGTTTATATGTTATTCTGTTTTTTCCAGAATTAGTTTACAAATACAGATTACTAACAGTTGCTTCGTCTACTTAGTAATTTGTTGATAGTGTATTATGTAGTTCATTATAAAAATGATAATTCCGTACCAAATTTATTTATGTTCAGGACTATGTTATGTGATAATGATAATAAATGTTATTGATAAAAGTACTGTTGGGTATTTGTGATAGTTTTTAGAACTTGTGGGTATGAGTTATGTTTCATATTTTTTTTCAAAAAAAAAAGTGAAATATGTTTTGAAAACTGAAGTCCAAATACATTTTCATCTTCAAACCAAACTTCATCCAAATCAGATTTTTTAAAACAAGTTTGGGAATCTATGGCTAAACGCTAGCTAAGAAATTCACCTTTTAGCATTAATTACAATGAAATTAATAATAGATCCAAATTGGTTAAGAACTTTACTTGTCCACTTTAATAAAAATATATAGTCACAAATTAATACTCCCTCCGATCCACTTTTAGTTAATTTACTTGTTGACTAGTGGACTATTTCTCTAAGGCCAAAGTCTTGGCATACTTTAAGGCAAGTAAGAATTGGCAGCAGCCACTAAATCGAAGACCAATTTCAAGATTTAGGCCTCATTTGTTTTTTTTTTAAGATTAAGACGTCTGAATTTGAATACACATCTGAATATCAAGATGTGTATTAAGATTAAGACATCTGAATCTAAATACACATCTAAATATATTAAGATGTGTATTAAGATCAGAATAGAAATAATTAAGACTGTTTGATTTTTAACATCTGAATGTATAAAATTTATTTTTATTTGAAAATTAATAAACATAAAATTCAAATGAAATACTAACTAATCTAATACTCTATCAATAAAATATATAGTTTTTTTTTAAAATATGATAGTTGTTGGTGGTGATAGCTAACGGGTGAATGCCGACTAAAGGCGGTGGTTGGTGGTAGTTTTGGTTGATGATGGTGGTTCATGCTAGTAGTAGTGATTGGTAGTAGTGGCGATTATGATTGAGGATGGTGGTGGTGGGTGGTGATAGTTAATAATGTCGGGTGGTGGTAGTAGTAGTTGTGATTGAGGAAGGTGGTGGGTGGGTGGTGGTAGGTTACAATTATGGGCAGTGCCGGCTGTGGTTATTGATAGTGATGGGGTGGTCAGTTGTGATTGTTGAGGCGGATGAGTGTTGATTTTATGTGAGAATGATGGTTGTCGGAGTGGTGAGGATAGTAGGTGGTGATGGTCGATAATGGAGGCTATGATTGAGGATGATGATGGGGTGGTGGTGGTGGAGGTGGTGGTGGTGGTGGTGGTGGTTGAGTATGGTGGTGGTGGTGGCATGGTGGTAGTTGATAATGGTAGGCGGTGGCGGCTGTTAATAATGAATATGTGATAGCATCTTAATGAAATTAAGTCTCTGTTATAGATCGTAATCATACAGACCTATTCAGACTCATTAAGTGGTTGTGAAGTAAAAAAAACAAACACACTTAATGATTAAGATTTGAATAATTAAGATTTTGACTTTAAAAGCAAACACACTTAATATCTGAGATCTGAATGATTAAGATTCAGACCTCCATTAAGTGCAAACAAATGAGGCCTTAGATACCTATATATACTCATTATTAGTCATTGGTGCTTCCGAAAGCAAAGGCCTATATATAGAGAACAAACATAAGATACACGACTAGGATTTAACTCATCACCAAACCCCAGTAAAATCTCATGTCCTTTAATAGATAGTAATTTATTAAGTTAACAATTAAAACAATTTTGTTCTTTTTTCCCGAGAAATAATGCATTTTTGTTTATCTATTTTTGTTGCTTGTTAAATCAAAGGCAGCAGTTTTCAAACTTCTTTGCTTTTTTGTCGGTCTTGAAAGTGATCCATTTACTTTAACGATCTCTCTCGGAGTCTCCCCACTCTCTCACTCTATAAATACCACCACAACATCCACTCGTCCATTAATTTCTTCATTCCGTTCTTCTTTCTCTTCTTGCCCCCTTCTTTTTTCTGAGAAGATCCCAAAAATGGAGAGTTTCAGCGTCAAAAATTTGCAAAGCCCACCTCGGAAATCTGACACGTGTTTGTTGGGAACTCAAATTTTCCTGAGAATTTTGGCAACTGCATTCACATTGGCGTCCACTTTGATTATTCTTACCAGCAAACAGACTGTCACTGTATTTGGCCTTGAGATGGATGCTCGCTATAGCTATTCTCCCACTTTCAAGTAAAGAATATCAAAAGCAAATATTTGTGGTTTTATTTGAAAGTTCTGAATCTGATTTTGCTTTGGGGGTTCTCTGCAGGTTCTTTGCTTTGGCAAATATCATTGGATGTGCCTTCTCTGTTCTGTCCCTCTTTCTGGCTTTTGTTTTAGGCCATAAGGGTTTTGACCCAAAGCACTACTTTTACATTTTCCTTCATGATTTGGTACGTCAAACTTTTCACCTTTTCAATGATCAGTCACTTGTCAAATTAGCACGTTTTAAATTGTTAGTAGTAGATCTGGTTAAAGTTCTTAACCAATTTGGATTTAGGCAGACTCAGAGGTAATTTGTAAAGCAATTTGGGGCCTGAAAAAAGAATTCCTTTCTTCCCCACCCTAGAATCTCATACGGTATTTTCCATACATTTCTGTCTTTTGATTTGATTTCATATTTATGAGGCTTAAACCTAGACGTCATTTACAATACACTTTTCTAGTTGTTGGTGAATACTGCATATATAAGTTTTGAGAAAATTGTTCTGACAATTCAAAAATTTAAAAAAAAAAAATAAAAAGCGAAAAAAAAGAGAAGCTAGAGCCTAGAAGTAGTTCATTGGTTTAAATTGTGCTAGTATGACTGTATGGACCTTTTTCCTTCTGTGGGCTTTGGACTATTGTGACGCACGTCTTTTAGAATAGTCAATTTGCCCATTAGTAAGGTATTTCTTAACTATGTTCACCAAAGCTTATATATCTATGAGAAGAAATCACCTAACGTCTTTGTTTGTGTTAGGATTTGAACAATGATCTCTCATGGAGTTAGATTTTTATCATGAGCATAATGTTAGCAGGGGGGCCTATGGTGGGGGCTGGGGTCACCGGAACCCGTAAGCTTCATTAAAAAGATATATATATCTATCTATCTATCAATACAATGAGGACCCCTTGAATATTTTATGCGGCCCTCTAAAGTCACAAAATCTGGACAGAGCTTCTAGTTTGTTAGAAGTGCTTTCATTCTCTTGAAGACCCAATTTCGAATCCTACCTCAAACAAAGCTTATCTTTTTATTTTATTTTTAAGGTGGTGCCCCCGTACTGGTCAAACGCTGGGTCCACCTCTGAATATTAGTACATTAATTATGAAAGATTTATGTGAATTAATTAATGTTGGAATTTTGGTGTGATGACAGATTGTGATGGCAGTAATGCTGGCTGGATGTGCAGCAGCGACTGCAATTGGA
>NW_017674533.1:76493-84606 GCF_001879085.1 Nicotiana attenuata
TTGACGTTTAGAACATCAGTTGGTATCAGAGTGGGTTATCCTTGAAGAGGTTAACACCTTAGGAAAAGATCAAGATGAGTGCACCACCTAAAAACTGGGAAGGGCAATCCACTGCTAGGCCTCCACTCTTTAATGGTCAGTACTATTCTTGGTGGAAGAACAGGATGAGAGATCACATCATAGGAGAATATTATGAACTCTGGGACATAGTCACTGATGGTCCCCTGGCGACTACAAAGAAGAATGCTGAAGGAGTGGACATGCCAAAGACAAGAGCCGACTGCACTGCCGAAGACTTGAAGAAATGGGAAAAAAATGCCAAGGCCATGAAATGGCTTGTGTGTGGACTGGGTCCAGATGAGTACAACAGGATTCAAAGGTGTACCACTGCTAAGGAGATATGGGTCACTTTACAAGTGGCTCATGAAGGAACTCCTCAAGTAAAGAGATCAAGAGGAACACTGCTATATTCTCAATATGAGAATTTCACTATGAAGGAAGGAGAAACTATCCAGAAGATGTACACAAGGTTCACAACACTAACAAATGAACTTAAATCTCTTGGGAGAATTATCCTTGAAGAAGACAAGGTTGAGAAAATCTTGACAAGGGTCTTACCAGTGAATTGGGAAAGCAAAATCACTGCTATTCAGGAATCAAAGTACATTGCTACTCTCAAGTTGGATGAACTGATTGGAAACCTCAGTGCCTATGAACTGAGAAGGCAAACCATAAAAATGGATGCACCCAAGAATGAAAGGAGTCTGTCTCTCAGAATAGTTGAAGATGCAGATCTGGAGGATGATGAAATGGCCATGATCACAAGGGATTTCAAAAAGTACCTAATGAGAGGAAAGGGTTCTTCAAGCGGTACAACCTTCAACAAACCAAGGGCTCCTGAGAAGCAGACAAACGAGGGTTGCTACAAATGTGGCAAGACTGATCACATGACCAAGAACTGTCCTCAGTGGGAAATTGAATGGAAGAAGGAAGGGTTGAACGAAGGAACAGGAAGAAGGAACAAGTTCAACCCAAAAGGAACAAAGGATCAACAAAGGCTATTTGCTGCGTGGGGAGAAACATCAGATGAGGATTCAGAAGATGAAGCTGGAGATGAACAAGCACTTATGGCCATCGAAGAATCAGATGATGAACAAGAGGTAAGTGTGCTTCATCTCAAAGACAAGATTAAATTTCTGTCTAAAGAAAGGTTGTCTGAACTATTGCTAGACTTCGTCGATGAGTCTGAGATAATTAACAATGAGAAGGAAGAGCTGTCTAGGGAGTGTGTGATCTTAAAAGCCAAGTGCAAAAATCTAGAATCTAGGGATAATGAGAGTGACAGTAATGATGCTGAGTTGAAGAACCAGGTTCTTGAACTTGACACTAGTGTCCTAGAACTTAGATCTGAAAATCTAAAACTGAAATTAGGAACATGTAAGAAGAATGCTGATCACACACATCTCATCTTAGAAGAAAACCTAGGAAAAATGAAGGATGAGTTGTACAGGAAAGATGAGCAGATAAGAGTCTTAAAAGAAGACCTAGGGAAGGTAAAGCATGAACTAGACAGATTTTGCAAATGGAATAAGGCTTCTGATGCACTATCCTGGCTACAAGAACATCACAGTAGCAACAACAGAGGACTTGGCTATGGGGCCCAAGCACCTAAGTGGGACCCCAAAAGCAAGTACCTCACTCTTCCTGAAAACAAAATCTGCACACACTGTGGCAAGACTGGTCATTACAAAAATGAATGTAATGCAAAAGAAAAGGCCAGTCAAAAGAACAAAACCTTTGTTCAAGAGAAAAATAGGCTGCCTGGGTGGGCTAAAAGGAATTTGATTTACCCCTTTGCCTATAGAAAGGGACCCAAACTAGTTTGGGTTCCTAAGACTAACCCCTGATTTCTTTTTGCAGGTCCAAGTGAAGGGAAGTAGCCAAATATGGTACATGGATAGTGGATGCTCAATTCATATGACTGGAAGCAAGAACCAGTTCCTTTCACTTGAGGACTTAAAAGGAGGTAATGTCTCCTTTGGAAATGGGAAGAAAGGTGAGATTATTGGGGTTGGAAAGGTAGGTAAGACAGACTCACACTCCATTGAGAATGTCTAATTGATAGATGGCTTGAAATATAGCCTAATTAGTGTATCACAACTGTGTGACAGAGGTAACCTTGTAGCATTACCTCTACCAAATGCTTTGTGATTAATCTTACCACTGACAAGATTATTTTGCAGGAAAAATGTGACGACCCAAAGGGTCATCACCTGTTTTTAATTGAATTCAATGACTCCGAGGCCTTGAAAATCTCATTTAGAGTCACCTCAATTTGCGTGCGCAGTCCGGGCGCGTAGCCGGAAAGCTTAAATATGAAATTTTGTGAGAAAATGCTAAGTTTTGATGTTAAAATGAATAAATTTGACTTTGGTCAACATTTGGGCAAACGGACCCAGACCCGTGATTTGACGATCCCGAGGGTCCGCAGGAAAATATGGGACTTGGGCGTATGCCCGGAATCGAATTCCAAGGTCCCAAGCCCGAGAAATGAATTTTCAAAGGAAATTGTTTTCTGAAATTGTTTAAGGAAATTTGAAACGAAATTGATTAGAACGTGTTGGTATCGGGCCCGTATTTTGGTTCCGGCGCCCGGTACATGTCTTATATATGTTTTAAGTCCTTCCTGTGAAATTTGGTTGAAAACGGACGTCGTTTGGCGTGATTCGGACCTAAATTGGAATATTTAATGTTTTATGAACTTTGAAAGAATTCACGAATTTTGAGGTTTAATTCGATGTTTATGATGTTATTTTGGCGATTTGATCGCACGAATAAGTTCCTAGAATGTTTTTGAGGTTGTGTGTATCCTTGGGTTGGAGTTTCGAGGGCTCGGGTGAGGTTCGAGCAGGTTCCGGGATGCCTTAGGCTTAGAAAATCAGATGTTGCAGGTTCAGGAGTTGCAGGTCTCTGAACCCTCTAATGCGGTCCGCGAAAATCGCGTGCGACCGCGGTCGCCTCTGTGCGGGGCGCGGTGGAGGCTGTGCGGCCGCAGTCGGCTTTGTGCGGTCCGCACAGGGTGCTGAACTGCAGGTCTTCAGGTAAGTCTGTGCGGCCGCGGTCCATTTAATGCGATCCGCACAGGGGGTCTCAGAGGGGTATAAATAAACGGGATTTTCAGTCATATTTCATTTTTCAAAACCCTAAAAACATAAGAGGCGATTTTTCAAACAACCCTTCTTCACCAATAGGTTGGTAAGTGATTTCTAACTTATTTTCTTCACTCATTAACATCTTTTAACATGATTTCAACCTAAAATCAAAGATTTTCATGGGGGAAATTGGGTGTTTTGGGTAGAACCTAGGTTTTTCAAAAATTGGGGATTTGGACCTCAATTTGAGGTCCGATTTCAACACAAATTACATATTTGAGTTCGTGGGGGAATGGGTAATCGGGTTTTGGTCCGAACCTCGAGTTTTGACCACGTGGGCCCGGGGGCGATTTTTGACTTTTTGGGTAAAACTTTGGAAAACTCATTTTCATGCATTGGGGTTGATTTATTTAGCGTTTATTGATGTAATTAAGTAATTTGTGATTAGATACAAGCGAATTGGCGGTGGAATCAAGGGGTAAAGCTATAATTGAGACTTGAGTTGTGTTCAAGGCATCGAGGTAAGTGTTTGGTCTAACCCTAGCTTGATGGACTATGAGTTGAGTCTGATTTGTTAATTGCTTCTTGTTGAGTACGACGTATAGGCATAGTGACGAGTATCTATACGTTGGTGTCGAGCATGACCGTGAGTCTTAAATTGATAATTGTTGTGTTCTTAAATGACACTTCAGATGCTGTAAATTGATGACTCTTGATATTGAGTAGAGATTTAGTCTATTCTCGTGGACTTTATTTATGTTTGAGTACTGGTGTTAATCGAGCTGAGTAAGAGTTGAGCTAGGATTTGGTTATAGCTGATTCTCCCTTGCCGGGATGGTTACTTTGATATTGTGGTTCCCTTTCCGGGAAATTATTATTTTATTTCATTTGTTTTCCTTGCCGAAATTTTATTGTGACTTTGTGTTGAATTGAAATGGGAGCGGGTGGTACGTTTACCGCGAGTTATTGATTGAAATGGGAGCGGGTGGTACGCCTACCACAAGATATTGATTGAAATGGGAGCGGGTGGTACGCCTACCACAAGATATTAATAAAATGGGAGCGGGTGGTACGCCTACCACGAGATTTGATGATATGGGAGCGGGTGGTACGCCTACCACGGGATTTGATGAAATGGGAGCGGGTGGTACACCTACCACGGAGACAATGAGAAATGGGATCGGGTTGCACGCCTGTAACGAGATGCGTACTGACAGTGAAATCTACTTTTATTTCCCTTACCCGTGTTAGAGTTAATTTATGTATGTTCTTATTATTCTCCTGCAATTCTGTATTATCTGCCATCCCCGAAGCATGCCCCCGCATTTAAAATGTTTATTCTTGTTATTTTCCCGCTGTAGATGTGTGTGTGTGTGTCTATATATATATATATATATATATATATATATATATATATATATATGTATATATATATAGTCGGTTGTGCTGATGCTACATTCTGTGCTCTTTTGCACAGATCCAGGTGTCGGAGCAGCTTACGGTGCGCAGCAGTAGTCAGGGAGCCGACTTTCAGTCCACGAGACTCCGAGGTAGCCTTGCTGGCGTTTGCAGGCCCGACGTCTCTTCTTTCAGTTTTCGTGTTCTGTTGACATTTGTATCCGAAACAGACTATGTCCTTTATTTCAAACTCTTATTTGTAGTACTCCTAGACAGTCCGTGTATTGTTGTGACACCAGGTGCTGGGTAGAAACTTGTATTGACTTTCTAGACGCTGTTTCTATATTTAGTTCAGACTTCCGCTAATTTTTTTCGTTGTCTCTTTAACTGCTTATTCATTGATAATTTAATTGTTTAATCATGTAGAAAACAAGATAGGTTAATGTTTGCAAAGGTTCTTGGCTCTCCTAGCTACCACGAGTAGGCGCCATCACGACCCCCGAGGGTGGGAAATCCGGGTCGTGACAAAAAAAGAGTTAACAATATTTACATTGTAGATTTGTCCACTCTCTCAAAAAATAAACTCACTTGCTTGAGTATATTGGACAATGATCCCCTCCTGTGGCACAAACGACTTGGTCATGCAACTCAGAATCAACTCAACAAATTAGTCTCCAAGGACTTGGTGATAGGGTTACCTAACATCAAGTTCAAGGAAGACAAAGTTTGTGAGGCCTGTGCAAGGGGGAAGCAAGTAAGATCATCCTTTAAAATCAAGAAAATGGTAAGCACAACCAGGACGTTGGAACTGGTTCATATGGATCTCTGTGGTCCAATGAGAACATTGAGCAGAGGTGGTAAGAAATATGTGATGGTACTTGTTGATGATTATTCTAGGTTTACCTGGGTACTATTTTTAACATCTAAAGATGAAGCATTTGACATGTTTACTGCCTTTGTTAGAAAAACTCAGAAACAACTAGGTAATCAACTTGCATCAATCAGGTCTGATCATGGAATTGAATTTGAAAATGCTAAGTTTGCTGAATTTTGTGATGAGCATGGTATAGATCATAATTTCTCTGCCCCTAGGACTCCTCAACAAAATGGAGTAGTTGAAAGAAAGAACAGGACTCTTGAAGATATGGCTAGGACTATGCTTCTTTCTAGTAAACTGCCCCATAGCTTCTGGGCAGAGGCTGTAAACACTGCATGTTATATCATTAATAGATGCATGACTAGACCTCTTCTAGAGAAGACTCCCTATGAGTTACTTAAAGGGAGAAAACTAAATATATCTCATCTTAGGGCATTTGGATGCAAGTGCTTTGTGCACAATAATGGAAAGGACTCCCTAGGTAAGTTTGATCCCAGAAGTGATGAGGGAGTATTCTTGGGATATTCTTCACATAGCAAAGCATATAAAGTGTTCAATAAAAGAACTTTGTGCATAGAAGAAAGTGTACATGTAGTGTTTGATGAAACTAACATTCTTTCTGAGAGACAGGAACATGAAGATAAAGCTATTGGGCTGGTAAAAGATTTGAGTCAAGTCTCAGCTCAAGCTAAAGTGACACCGAAAGAAGAAACAGGTGATGGAACAAGTCCTTCCATCCAGGGCAACCTGATAGGGGGAACTGATCAAAGAGGAACTGAAACCAATCCCTAAAGGAACCTGTTCATGACCCTATTCCTCAGCAACAAAACATGGGAGAAACATCAAGCAGAAATCAGTTGGTTGTGAAACCTCACAAGTATCAAATTCTCATCCCATTGAGAACATAATTACTGATCCAACCTCTGGAGTTAAAACTAGATCACCATTAAAGAATCTGTATGCTTTTGATGCTTTCCTATCTCTTATTGTACCTAAAAATGTTGTTGAGGCTCTGCAGGATGCAGATTGGGTACATGCAATGCAAGATGAACTCAATCAGTTCGAGAGAAGTCAAGTTTGGCATCTAGCTCCAAGACCCAAGGACAGATCAGTAATTGGCACAAAATGGGTCTTCAGAAACAAGCTTGATGAAGATGGAACAGTTACAAGAAACAAGGCAAGACTGGTGGTCCAAGGTTACAGCCAAGAGGAGGCTATAGATTATGATGAGACTTTTGCTCCAGTTGCAAGACTGGAGGCAATAAGACTCCTCATAGACTTTGCAGCACACATGGAATTCACTCTTCATCAGATGGATGTCAAAAGTGCCTTCCTGAATGGCTACCTAAAAGAAGAAGTATTTGTTAAACAACCTCCAGGATTTGAGAACAAGGAATGTCCTGAACATGTGTACAAATTAGACAAGGCTCTCTATGGACTCAAGCAGGCTCCTAGAGCATGGTATGAATGATTGTCCAAATTCTTGCTTGAACATGGCTACAAAAGAGGTAAAATTGACAGTACTTTATTCTTGAGGGAAAAAGGTTACAAAAGAGGTAAAATTGACAGTACTTTATTCTTGAGGGAAAAAGGTAAGGATCTTCTTGTGGTACAAATATATGTTGATGACATAATTTTTGGGACAACCACTGACAAACTAAGGATTTTTCCAAATTAATGGAGAGTGAGTTTGAAATGAGTATGATGGGTGAGCTTAACTTTTTATTAGACTTACAAATCAAACAAAACCCAAATGCAACCATGATCCATCAGCAGAAATATGCAAAAGAGTTGATCAAAAAGTTTAAAATGGATGAATCAAAGGAAATAGACCCCCCCATTGCAACTGCCACTAAATTAGACATAGATGAACCCGGTTCATCTGTTGATCAGAAGTTGTATAGTGGTATGATTGGTTCACTTTTGTATCCTACTGCCAGCAGACCTGACATAGTTTTTAGTGTAGGGCTTTGTGCTCGCTTTCAGGCTAATCCAAAGGAATCTCATTTGACTATTGTCGAGAGGATACTGAGATATTTGAAAGGCACTACTGATCTGTGTCTTTGGTACCCTAAAGGTAGTAATTTCAATCTAGTAGGGTATGCTGATGCTAATTATGCAGGTTTCCTTGTGGATAGGAAGAGCACCTCAGGTATGGCTCATTTTCTCATGTCTTATATCATGGGCCACTAAAAAGCAGAATTCAGTGGCCTTATCCATTGCTGAGGCTGAATATGTTGCTGCTGCCTCTTGTTGTGCTCAATTGATATGGATCAAACAACAGCTGATAGATTTTGGCATTGAAGTTAGTTGCATTCCTATCTTCTCTGATAACACTAGTGCTATAAGTATGACAAAGAACCCTGTTCATCATAAGAGGACTAAGCAAATAGATGTTAGACACCACTTCTTAAGAGATAACTATGAGAAAGGATTGATTACCATAGAGTTTTGTGCTACAGATAAACAAATTGCTGACATATTTACTAAAGCACTGAGTAGAGAAAACTTTGAAAGGAATAGGTTGGAATTAGGGATGATTAAGATCACCTAATAGGACCAGCTCAGAATGCACAATGAAAAAAATTAAAAAAAATTAGAATTTTTTTTTAAATTTTTTTAGGTCTTAAGGAAATTTAGTAACTTGTGTAAATATCTAGATTTAATTTTAACTCTAGCTTCATAC